>NC_055958.1:40178375-40198375 GCF_018492685.1 Alosa sapidissima | reverse complement strand
ATGTGTTTGATATGTGTTTGATCTCTGTGGGTTGTGTGTGTGTGCGTATGTGTTTGATTTCTGTGTGTGTGCGTGTGTGTGTGCGTATGTGTTTGATCCCTGTGTGTTGTGTGTGTGTGTGTATGTGTTTGATCCCTCGCTCACTCAGAAATGTGGTGTACTCCACGGAGATGAATTGTGGGCTGTTGTCTGTGGTTATTGCAGCAGGCGAACAGCTCCTCTAAAAAGTTAGTGACCGTGTGTGTGGTGACAGACCCCGTAGAGGCCACTTCAGGCCACTTAGACAGACAAACTGACAGGCTGCTCTCTGACAACATCACAACCTCACAGAGACATTGACATTCTGTAGAAAATACCACAGATTCATGCCCCCCAGGTATCCATTCAAATAACATTGTGCATGTAAACGGATCTGAACATGTTTTCTACAGGTAACACATAGCACTACTACTCTAGATCAAGCTGCTTCATGTAATAGCATGACATGCACTTATAGTTCTATTCCCACATTGATTTCTGCCCAACCTCCCCATAGTGAAAAAGGCCATTTTAAAACTAGAAACCCAACTAATGTTCTTTCTATACCTCAGCATATTCCTCTAAAGCCAGAGGTAGAGTAGTAAAGTGCTGAACTCTGCAGAGATGAATTGTGGGCCGTTGTCTGTGGTTATTGCTGTGGGTTTGCCCCAGTGGGCAAACAGCTCCTCTAAGAACTCAATGACCGCGTGTGTGGTGACAGACCCCGTAGAGACCACCGTCACTAAGCGTCCTACATACTAGCCACTCCCGACCGCTAGCGTGACAATGTGACGTCACGGGAACGCCGTAACCATTTATACTCGCGCGTGGTGGTCACACTAGTTGCAATATTCTCCTGAATTGGCATTGGCCTCATTGACCGTAAAAACTGCCCTCTGTGATGATACTTCAGACTTCGGTTGCTGCTATTCACAACTACCATCGTTACCATCTAGTTTCCAAGGTGTGTGCAGCTAGATAGATAGATAGATACTTTATTCATCCCGAGGGAAATTTTAGCTAGCTGGCTTGTGCTGAAAGATGAGTTTGTGTAATTTCCTAAGGTGGAAAGAGATTTTTTTCAGGTCTTAGATATCCTTTGGTTGAAAATACATATCTTTGTTACCTTTTGCTGGATTATTGGCATGTCCCTGGGTCCTAGGTCTTTCATCTTAATTCCCTGTGTTACATCTCTCTCTGGTAGCTTCATTAACTTATCCAGTAAACTATTTAAAAATCACAAACTCTCGCTGTAACATAGCCAGGTTAATTTCCCTCTCTTCTCAAACTGACTATTCAAACATGTTTATTTAAGATGTGGGCTAGGCTATATGAAATGCCTGAATGTGGTTGATGTCATATAGAGGCACGCATGCTCCCTGATCTTGGCTTCAAGCTCATCCTGCTTGTCGCGCGCATCTGAAAAAAAATCTCCTGTGCACCACCTGCCTGTGGGAGGCTGATTTCTCGTGCAACAGAGGAAATGACGCAATTTTGACGTCACGTTGTCGCGCTACCGGTCAGGAGCGGCAAGTATGTAGTACCCTTAAAGGGGAGGGTACGACTGTGATGGCCCCGGGCTACGCAGTGGTTGTTCCAGCAAAACAAGCTTTGTCTTTAAAGCAGTAAAAAGGCATCAGGCTGTTTGAACTTGGCCCCGGGTGTCGTATGTGCGCTGTCCTTTTAAGCTTAGCCCAGGGTGTCGTACTGTATATGCGCTATCCATTTACATGGTGTTATTTTAGATGTAAATGTCATGTCGGTCAAACCGGACTCATGGAAATGGCCATGTACTTGTGAAAAATGGCTAAAAATAGTGTGATGCTCTTTAAGAATAGTATTTTCTTGTACATCATCTTTAGGCTTTAGAAACACACTGTGGCTATAGTTGGTGCCTTCTGCATCCCATCAAATGGCGCCCGTGTCATTGAATGACCCTTCTCCTGGGACCTGAGAGGTCTGGAAGGTGTTTACTGAAGCATGTCTGATAGGTAATTAGGTCCTGCTCCATTTAGGGATTTATAAACAAATTTATAAACAAATTAACTCCACTGCTTTGGAGTCAATTTGTGTGACTCAAAATGTGACTCACTGGAAGCCAGTGCAGGGACTTAAGAATTGGAGTAATGTGATCAATTCAGTAGTCTCAATCTGAATCTTATTATGAGAGAGAGAGAGAGAGCGAGAGAGAGAGAGAGAGAGTAAAGAAACTTACTGGGTATATGTGTGCAACATGATACAGTACATAGAGATACATAGATTAGCAAAAAGGCAAAAAAGCAAGAGATTGACTACAAATTAAGTGTCTACTAGATAATGAAATTGCTCATTACAGTTTTTCTCAATCGCTTCACAGCTTCTGTCAACTCTGAAATCACATTGTCAAATCAGTTAACTCTTAGGCCTACACTGAGGCTCTCACCCCATCAAAACGTTTAAAACATGCAAAACAAACAAACCTTTCCTTCAAACAACACAGCTAGTGGCCAGATGAATACATTTTTCCAATCAATCATTAAACAATTGACAATATAAAATTACAGCCATCAATTTGAACCGGTGCATCCTACCTTGTATGTTGTGCTACATTCCTGTGTGCCTCTGCCAAATGAACCCCTTGTAAAGAATTATGATATATACTTTGAAACATAATTAATTGATGCCATTCTATTCTCATACTTTGGTGGTAAACTGAAATACTAATTACAGAAAAGTAACCAAATGAAACCCATTACATAGGAATATACTGCAGTAGAGTATCAACAGTTCAAATACATACAGTAGGTACTATAGTAGTATTTACTGCAGTAAATATTCAGTCCACTCTGTCACAAAGATTAGGCCACATATTCTCATCTTGTGAAGAGCAACACAAAGTTGGCACCTTTATGGATAGATACAGACTGATTAAGGGGCCATCGTTAAGCAGGAAAAGGCAACTGAGAAAAACTGTAAATCAACACCTAAATCATGAAAATATTAACAAAATATCACAACATGTTTCCACCAGCTCTCCCTGCATGGCGGAAGGCAACTGATGAGTTAATGGAGAAAAACAGACAACTGGAGGAAAACAAGGAGACAATGGAGGAGAAAGACTTGGAAATGGAGAAGATGAACCTGCAGTTAGAGGAGAAGAACAGAGAGATGGAGAAGATGAACCTGCAGCTAGAGGAGAAGAACAGAGAGATGGAGAAGATGAACCTGCAGCTAGAGGAGAAGAACAGAGAGATGGAGAAGATGAACCTGCAGCTAGAGGAGAAGAACAGAGAGATGGAGAAGAAGATGCACCTGCAGTTAGAGGAGAAGAACAGAGAGATGGAGAAGAAGATGCACCTGCAGTTAGAGGAGAAGAACAGAGAGATAACTGAGAGAAACAAAAATCTAGAAGAGGGCAGGAAGGCTCTTCAGGAGAAAGACAAACAACTGAAAGATAAAGATGTGGAAATAGAGGAGAGGAAAAGACTTGTACATGAGAGAGACAAACAGATAGAAGAGAGAGAAAACAAAATCAAGGAGAGAGACAAGAGGATAGAGGAGAGTGAGAACAACTCCCAGGAGAAAACCAAACAATTAGAGATGAAAGACAAACTACTGCAGGGAAAGGACTTGCAGATTAAAGATGGAGAAAATAATCTCAAGGAGAACATGCAACTTCTGGAGGAGAACAAAAAGAGACTGATGGAGAGAGAGAAGATGCTGGAGGACAAGAAAAGAGAGATGGAGAAGATGTTAAAACAACTAGAGGAGAACAAGAAAGAGGAGGAGAAGATGACACAACAGCTAGAAGAGAAGAACAAAGGCATGGAGAAGATGAACCGACAACTTGATGAGAAGAATAAACTCCTCCATCAAAGAGACACAGAACTGGGGAACATGACCATACGAGAGAGGGAGAGAGAGAGTTTACTGGAGAACATGACTACACGAGAGAGGGAGAGAGAGAGTTTACTGGAGAACATGACCTGTGAGGTGGAGACCAGTAAAAGACAACTGGAGTCACTGGAGAAGGAACTGCAGGACAGGAACAGCCAACTACAGGACCTGAGAACCCAACTGCAGGAACAAGAGAGGGAGCTGGAGGAGAGAAACAAACAACTGGAGGAGAAAGAGGAAGGTGAGTGTGAACCAACCGTTCCTGTGTGTGTACACTATGTCCAGTCACCAAGATGTCCTTACAATCTTAATCACAGTGGAAAAGTATGAAATGGTCCCATCATCCAGTTTGTGAATCTAGAGAGCTCCACGACTGTAGTTGAACAGGCTACTGATCCAGTGTCTGTCTGTGTTTCTGTGTTGGGCTCCCAGATCCAGATCCTCCTCCCATCAGGAGAAGATGGAGTATGGAGGAGCCTCCAACAAGTAAGTCATCAGTGGTCTCTGCTCCATTCATGGGTGTAGCTTTCTCATAGTGGTAGTCAGTGGGGATGCAGAACTCATTACATGTGTGTAACATGTGTGTCAAGTCTAGAGCCGGATGGATGTCTATAGGGATGAATATTTGATGATTCATTGCAGTCGCAATTCAACCCTAGTTTAGGAAGCTAGCTAGGTAGTAGTAGTAGGCATGGCAACCAGACCCTTGAATGTGTGGAGTGCAAAGTAAAGCTACCTTCACATTGACTCACTAGCAATGACAGACTAACATGCAGCTCAACGTTTACTTGCTGTGGTTGTTACAATGTTATGATGTGGGTGATGTCTGCTGTAATGTTATGATGTTATACCTGTGTGATGGCTTATTGTGACTGTGTGTGTTTGCAGTGCTATGATGTAACTGTGTGATGGCTTATTGTGTATGTGTGTGTTTGCAGTGCTATGATGTAACTGTGTGATGGCTTATTGTGTGTGTGTGTGTTTGCAGTGTTATGATGTAACTGTGTGATGGCTTATTGTGTCTGTGTGTGTGTGTTTGAAGTGCTATAATGTAACTGTGTGATGGCTTATTGTGTGTGTGTGTGTGTTTGCAGTGCTATGATGTAACTGTGTGATGGCTTATTGTGCGTGTGTGTGTTTGCAGTGGGAGGAGAGAGTCCTGGTCCAGCCCCCCCAGTGTCTCCTGCTGTGTCTGAGCTGAGGCTGGTGCTGCTGGGGGGGAGCACAGCTGGGAAGAGGGCAGCAGGAAACACCATCCTGGGCACACACACACTCACACACACATCCACAGAGACCCAGCACAGTGAGAGCAGACAGGGGGAGGTGGCTGGGAGACGGGTGACCGTGGTGGACACTCCAGACTGGTTCTGCAGTGAACTCTCTGAGAAGGACATGAGACAGGACGTGGGGCTTTGTGTCCGTCTGTCTGCCCCAGGACCTCACGCCTTCCTCCTGCTGATTCCAGTGGAGCCGTCTGAAGGGGAGGAGAGGAGGATGCTGGAGAAAATGGAGGATATTTTTGGGGAGGGCTGTTGGGGACACACACTGATCCTCTTCACCCATGCTGAGGGGCTGAGAGAGAGGAGTGTGGAGGAGTTGCTCCAGACAGGGAGCCAGGAGCTCCAGCAGCTGGTAGAGAAATGTGGGAACATGTGTCACCTTCTCAACGTTAAGGACAGGCCTGATGATACTAAGATCACACAGCTGCTAGAGAAGATAGAAGAGATGGTGTCAGGAAACAGAGAGCAATTCTATAGCAGTGAGACCTACCAGGAGGCAGAGAGACAGCTCAGAGAGATAGAGAGAAGGATGCAGAAAGAACGAGAGGTGGAGGAGAGGAAACTGAGGGAGGAGAGAGAGAGAAGAGAGGAACATGATAAAAATGTGCAGGAGTCTCTGAAGAAGATGGAGGTAGAGATTCAGCAGCATGAAACAGAAATCAGGACATTGAATGAGAAAACGACAGAACTGGAGAGAACGATGAAAGAAGAGAGGGATGAGGAGAAGAAGAGAGAGATAGAAAGTGAGTTAAAGAGAGAGATTACACAGAGAGAGGAGATGGAGAGAAAGCTGAACAGAGTGAGAGAAAAGAGAGAAAGAGAGAAGAGAGAGATGGAGGAGAGGCACAGAGAGGAGATGGAGGAGATGAGAGAGAGCTATGAGAGAGAGGCCAGGACTGAAGCAGAGAGAAACCTCATGAAGATCATCCTGCCTCAACTACAGAGAAACATCAGCATCAGCAAGGAGAAGATGGAGGCAGAGTTCAACAGACAGCTGCAGGAGAAGAACAGAGAGATGGAGGGACTGTTGGAGACTGTCCAGAGACTCAGTCGACTGGTGGAGGAGGCTGATCAGAGAAGTTCAGTTCATAGCTGAGATATGGAGAGGAGAGAGATCAGAGGGGTGACACTGGCAGAGAGGAGAGGGGGAGAGAGAGAGAGGAGAGGAGGAGGAGAGAGAGATCAGAGGTGTCTTTAAAAAATAGCCATCCTTTCAGGAGAGACAGTTTCATCAGCTTGGGCAGAAAGAAAATCACAATCACATTTCACAATATCATAACCTGAAGGATCTAAGCATTACTAAAGCTCACATTTCTACTTTCCTTTATTGTGTTTATTTGTTTATGTTCTGAATAAATATGTTATTGATCTGTGGTGTATGCTAATTGTAAGAGAAATCAGGGGAACATAGGTTATTCCAGCATCTCTGTGATTGTTCCTTGTGAGACAAATGGTTTGTTCCATTCAAATTAACCCATGTGTGTGTGTGTGTGTGTGCGTAGGCTGTAACCGGTCTGCCTTACCCAGATAGTATGTACATTGTGTATATGCAATTATTATTGTTGATGTAAATTTGTAGATTTATTGTACAAAATAAATAGTTGAAAATGTGGCTTATGATATGTTTCATTTGAACATGTATGAAAGTGCAATGGTCTTCATCACACTGCACTGGTTAAATGAGGCCATCTGTATTAGCTTGTAGGCTACATGGTTGAAGTGCCATTTCAAACAACTAGAGTAGCTGTCCTTATTAGGCATCCACATCATAGTTCATATTATGTCCATCATCTGTATCATACTCCACCTCTAAATGGTGCTGTTGTAGCAGACATCAAATTGTAAAGTGTAAATCTCCCTGATGTTGCAGAAGGAATCAGATTGAGTAGCAGATTATTACATCATCATTAATATCTACAGGAATGTAATCAGCAGCTTTATCATAGTCTACCTCTAGATGGTGCTGTTGTTTGCAGCATCACAGTATCTGATAAAGAGCACCTCACGTCATCATTAATATCTACAGGAATGTAATCAGGAGCTTTATCATATTCTACCTCTAGATGGTGCTGTTGTTTGCAGCATCACAGTATCTAATAAATAGCACCTCACATCATCATTAATATCTAATGTAATCAGGAGCTTTATCATATTCTACCTCTAGATGGTGCTGTTGTTTGCAGCATCACAGTATCTAATAAATAGCACCTCACATCATCATTAATATCTAATGTAATCAGGAGCTTTATCATATTCTACCTCTAGATGGAGCTGTTGTTTGCAGCATCACAGTATCTGATAAAGAGCACCTCACATCATCATTAATATCTAATGTAATCAGGAGCTTTATCATATTCTACCTCTAGATGGAGCTGTTGTTTGCAGCATCACAGTATCTGATAAAGAGCACCTCACATCATCATTACAGTAAATGCAAAATCTGAATGTATTAAACAGGCAGTGCAAATAGTACAAATATTACATTGATAACATACAAAAAATAGCAATATAAACTAGAAATGCCAAGGTATTACCAGTGCATGAAAATGCAAAATATATTATATAAAATACAAAAGTTAAAACAGATAATGCAGAGATAGTTACAATGATGTTGCTAAGGTAGACATTAGATTAGATTAGATTAGATTAGATTAGACTTTATTGTCCCAGAGGGGAAATTTGTCTTAGTCATACAGTGCTACATACAGCTGCTTATCCTACAAAACACACACTAGTTCAACACCACATACCACATAAAAGACAGCAAGAATAAAATAGAGTAAGCACAGCAGACATAGTAAGCATCTGAGCCTTTCCCCTTGGTATTGAACATTTCCCTAAAAACGCATAGCACCCCCTATACTCAAAAAGTAAGTCATGGTGGTTGCTATGCTAAATAAAGTGGTTGCTATGATGGTTGCTAGGGTGAGACTATGGTATTTGCTCAATTGCTATGGTATAAAATAGGGCTGCTAAGCTGTTGCTAGGGTACATATGGTGGTTGCTATGCCAAATAAAGCAGTTGCTATGCTGGTTGCTAGGGTAATCATGTTTGTTGCTATGGTGGTTGCTAGGTTGACATTATAGTGATGATTGCTAGGTTGTTGCTAGGATAATTAACTTGATTGCTATGGTGTTGCTTGGAAACATATTATGATGGTTGCTATACCAAATAAAGTGGTTGCTATGCTGGTTGCTAGGGTAATCATGTTGGTTGTTATGGTGGTTGATAGGTTGACATGAGTTAATAAATGGATGTTGACAAACAGATAGTTTAATGAATGTTGACAGACAAATAGTTGAATGGATGTGTAGGTAGATCCTTTAATGGATGTTTATAGACAGAATGGTTTGAGATGGATGGATGGATGAGAGACAGTTGGATGGAAGGTGCCTTATATATCAAATTTCTTGAATTTCCCCAGGGGATCAATAAAGTATCTATCTATCTATCTATCTATCTATCTATCTATCTATCTTATATTCTTGTTGAGAGAAACACAGAGAGAAATGGAGCCTAGTTGAGCAGATGGCTGTTGGAACAGGTGCATTCATAGCTCTCAAAAAGGTCCTTATGATATCTACCAAGCCTCTCCATGTCTCCACAGTGATTCTCGACCGCACCTTTTCAGCAGCAATCTGGGTTTTGAGGCAGGAACAATTATTTGCCATCACTCTGGCCTTGCGCTCACTTTTTTGACGGATTGATGTCTGGACTCAGTACACCAGTATTCAGTATTTGTTTTGCAAATTTAGTGGAGTAAAAGTCAGATGTTTCCAAAAATAAAATGCTTTTTGGGACTATAGTGTATACCGGGGCAAGCTCTGTAGTGGTTGATCAATGAAAAATACTCCAGCGCTTATTTGATGCGTTTTAATGCAGAAAAAGACCCTGGGGTTTATTTTTGCTGGAGTTACGCTTTAAATACTGGAGAAATGCAGTAAGCAGTAATCAACCCTGCTGGAGATAAAGGCATGAATGAGTTTTCTAATCATGTTTTGACATCAGCCCTCTAAGTGTGTCATTGTGTTTTAGGTGGTAAAAAGCTGCTTTGGTTATTGCTTTCATGTGGCTGTTGAAATTTAGATACTGGCAATTAATACACTAAGTTTTTAATAGCTTTGCTTTGAACCCTTTTGTGTCAAGGAGAGTGGCATCCCTAAGTCTTTCCACATTTTTACTAAATATAATTACTTCAGTTTTTCTTCAATTTTGAGACGTTCAGTGATTTGGTTAATACACTGACAGAGATTCTAGGGGAGCACAGCTGTTTGGCGACAGAGCTAAGTAAATGTGTGTGTCATCTGCATAGCTATGATATGAAATCAAATTAATTTTAATGAAGTGGGAGCATACAGAGGTTCAATAATAGTGGCACCAAGATCGACCCCTGGGGAACACCACAGGTCAAGGACATTGGTGTTGAGGTACAGTTGCCTATGGCAACAAAGAAGTTCCTTTCTTGTAGATATGATTTGAGCACTCAACATGATGCACTTCAACATAAAGCCATTAGAGGGCAGCATATTCCTTCAGTGTGTAACCAGGGCCAATGGAGTATCACAGCACTGAAGCATTGTTTCCTATCAGAGAAAAGCCAGCTCAGTATTTTATGCACTCGTCACGAACCAACATGTACAGTTATGAACAATATTATTCATACCCCTGGCAAATATTGATGTAATGTTGATTTTCTCTTGACTAATATGTTTGTTCTGACTGAAAATGACACTGCCACCTGCCAAAAGGTTGTAAGACAATGTGGTAGAAATATGGAATCAAAGAAATAATCATTTTTTTTATCTTTTTTAACATTTTTATGAAAAATGGCATGTCCAAAATGATTCATACTCTTTTTTAAATAATCAATGGAAACATCTTTATTTGCCATCAAAGCTCTCAAAACGGTCCTTATAATACCTACCAAGTCTCTCCATGTCTCCACAATGATTGTAGACTGCACATTTTTAGCAGCACTTTTTTAACTGATTGACATCTGGACTCTGGCTGGGCCACTCTAAAATGTTGACATTGTTCTCTGTTAACCATTTCTTGCCTTGTTTGGCTGTATGTGTCGACTGCGTGTCAGGGTCCGGTTCGCCCTGTCGGGACTTATTTTCCCAATAATGACCGGCGTTCTATACATTATCCCTTACGTAGCAGTGCTGCAGTTAGCAATAGTATTATTACACTACCAGTGCTGCAGGTAGCAATAGTATTATTACACTACCAGTGCTGCAGGTAGCAATAGTATTATTACACTACCCTGCAGGTAGTAGTTATACTATAGGCCCTACAGGGGGATATTCCAAGTACGTGGTTTAGTGACAAACCTGGGTAAGTTAGCTAAGAGTAAGTGGTAAACCTCCTACAACAAGAGCCCTATGGCATTGTTTTATTAGGAGAATGAAGCCATACAGCTGTTCTATTAGGAGGTTTACCACTTACTCTGAATTAACTTACCCAGGTTTGTCACTAAACCACATCCATGGAATACCCCCCTGGTTATCAAGCAGATACCTTGATCAGTGTTTCATTGAATTAGGCCCATGGAACCTCGCGAAGGCTCAATAGGGGTATCTGCTGTCCCAGACCCCCCCCCCCCTCCACACTCAACAGGGGTATCTGCTGTCCCATACCCACCCCTCCACACTCATGATGGGGTTTCTACCAACAAATGGCAACACATTCTTTACCCATTCCTCTTTGTTGTTGTGACTGTTTATGGTCTGTTGAGCAGTATGATGTATACTGATCATAAACAGTCACAGCAACAAAGAGGAATGGGTAAAGAATTTGTTTTCTTTATATATACTGTATATAAATTAAGTTGATTATCGAAACAAAGTGCTCTGCAGACAAGATTTTATGATTGCTGATTTATTTCTCTGTACCAATTGCACACAGTGTAACGTGTTATAGATCAATATATTTGTTGACTAATACATAAATAAGCACTTAGTGCATCTTCACATGGTCAGTGCAAGATGTAATACAACACAGATAATTATATAGGGTCTGCTCACAAACAATACATGTACACTCTCATCAATATCAATTCCTCCTGAATCTGATGGATGTTGAGACACCTAGGGGCTATTTAGGGAAGATAACAAGTTCAGACTTTGGTTTGAGAGCAAAATGGTGTTAATTGGTGGAGTTTAGATCAAGGCAGCTGTTTGGATTAGCAAAGGATAATGAGTGACCGGTTGAATTTGCTCCTCTGCCGAATGTGTGTGGGCATTCCTGGAGCCCCAGGGTCAGCCTCTGGCTGGACAATGCTTTGTGCTGACCGGGCTGGATCTTTATCGCCATGGCAGCCGTGTTGGCACGGCGACCGAGAGAAGGGGTTTAGCTTGTGCTTTCTGCTCTGTCCATGCCCACGCCCTTGCCCACCGAGGACGTCTCCAAAGTGTACAACGAGACCCTGTCGTCCTACGCCCAGACCACCGAGATCTGTGATGAGATCCTGGAGGAGGAGGAGGAGCGAGGGCGTGGACACGAAGATGATCTGCAGCACCCACAGGCGGATGTGCGAGATGGGGAAGGCCTCGTCGTAGCAGACGTTCTCGCAGCCGGGCTGCTGCGTGTTGCACACGTAGTCGGACTGCTCGTCGCCCCACACGAACTCGGCCGCCGTGCCCAGGATCAGGATGCGGAAGATGAAGAGCACCGTCAGCCACACGCGGCCGATCACCGTCGAGTGCTCGTTCACCTCTTCTAGGATGTTCCCCAAGAAGCTCCAGTCACCCATGTTGGAGTTCAGAGCTGCAGAGGAGGAGAAGGAGGAGGAGGAGGAAGAGGAGGAGAGAGAGAGAGAGAGAGAGAGAGAGAGAGAGAGAGGAGGAGAGAGGGGGAGGAGGAGGAGGAGGAGGAGGAGGAGGAGAGAGGGAGAGGAGAGAGGGGGAGGAGGAGGAGGAGGAGGAGGAGGAAGAGGAGGAGAGAGAGAGAGAGGAGGAGAGAGGGGGAGGAGGAGGAGGAGGAGGAGGAGGAAGAGGAGAGAGAGGAAGAGGAGAGAGAGAGGAAAGGGGGAGAGAGAAGAAGAGGAGAGAGAGAGGAAGAGGAGAGAGAGAGGAAGAGGAGAGAGAGAGAGGGGGAGAGAGAGAGGAAGAGGAGAGAGAGGAAGGTGGGAGAGAGAGAGGAGAGATAGATAGATAGATAGATAGATAGGCGGATGAACATTACATGTGGACATACAGTTCCCAACCAATACATTTAGTGTAAAAATGGTGGATTGCATGTTTTGCATGCAAATACCTGTAAAACTGTAAACTGCAAATACCTGTAAAAGTCTATGCAGTTTTTGTAATGTCAACAATAGCCAGTTTTTTTTAAACCTGGTGTACTTTGATTGACTGCATGTACCTTGTGAAGTGAAAACAAGTTCTTTGACAGAATAATTTCATTTTGAGTCAGATTTCCAGTGTTTTGGTAAAGTTATTGTGTGCAGAGAAAGATGTGTTAGTATATATTTAACAAAATGTGTTTTTGAGGAAAAAAAAATATCCATTTGGCCAATTGTGTTTTGTAGGTGTGAGTCTGTGTTTAGAAAAGAGTTTAGAAAAGTATCTGAATGCTTGTTAGCGATTGAAAAAAACTGTAAAAAAACCTGTAAGTCAAGGGGTGGAGTAGTCAAGCACTAGAGGGCGCTACAATCACACAGGTTGCCCTGATACCTGCCTATTCATCTGATTTCTGACATCTGAGGATGTCCTATATACATCGTACACCTATATTTCTGAACCCCCCCCCCCCCCCAATATTCAACTATACTCAAAATGGCCAATATAAATACATGATTTTGTTATACTACAATAGCCTATCACTCACCGCTTTCTGAAATAATCACTTGCAGATGTAATCACAACGTAAACGTAACATTTAACCAGAATGCTATCGGCCTACGTCACCATTTACTGTGAATCAAAGTAGACTAGGTCATGGGCCCTGGTGATCAGGTTAGACAGGTTAGGCTACATAGTCCTGCCTGTGTGTGTGTGTGTATGTGCACAGACGTGTCTCAGTGAGCTCAACCGTATCTCTGCCTGCGCGCCATCTCTCCTCCATGATGCGTCTTTATGGCTACATATTCATGGGACATAATTAGCAAGCTAACAAGTTGAGAAATGCATGATATCGCACACATGGACAACTGTTGGATCTGAAGGACTGAGATCAGGACTGAGAGAAAACAGACTGAGAGACTCAGAACTGAGAGAACAGGACTAATCCAGAGACTCAGCGCTCAGGATTCCAGCACTACTGAGAGAACAGGACTAATCCAGAGACTCAGCGCTCAGGATTCCAGCACTACTGAGAAAACAGGACTAATCCAGAGACTCAGCACTTAGGTTTCCAGCACTACTGAGAGAACAGGACTAATCCAGAGACTCAGCACTTAGGTTTCCAGCACTACTGAGAGAACAGGACTAATCTAGAGACTCAGAATCTCCAGCACGGCAGCACCGCAAGAAGTGAAAGTGAATCTTAACCTCAGCCATTTCAGAAGGGACTGTAGCTGGGAGAGGAAATGGCCTCCGTATAGCACTCTGAAGAGGAGTTCTCCTGTTTACGCTGAAACACTCAGGGATCCTGTTCTCCTGGTCATGGAGTCACAGTGTGTGTGAAGCCTACAGCAGCAGTGTCCAGTTTGCAGACTGTTTGGTGTGTTGCAGGGGCTGCTGCACTAGACTGAGGTAAGACCCCCTTTGTGATGAACAGACATGCTTTATGAAATAAGAGTTTATACACATTCCATATAGCAATACTAGTTTATACACATTCCATATAGCAATACTAGTTTATACACATTCCATATACAGTACCTGTCTGTGTGTCTACACCTGTTCTGTCCTGTTTGTCACGGGAGAACAGGTGTAGAAATGAGCAGATCTACTGGATGAATGTACTCAAGACTGATAATGCTGTTGGAGAATGTGACCCAGTGATCTGTGTCTGTTTCAGGAAGGCAAAATGGCAGCTGGGGGCACAGACAAAGGTAAGATACAATATATCTTGTGGTGTGTGTGTATGTGTGTTAGAGTGTGTGTGTGTGTGTGGATTCAGACTAACTTTTTCCACTAGTAGCACAGGTGCTTCTTACTGAACAGTTTAATCGCATCAGTCCAAACTAAAGGCTCATCATTAGATCCAAATGCAACACAACTAAGTGTAGGAGATATGGACTACAATATCACAATATTAATATATATTTATGGTATTGATATGATATTATATAACCCTAATTCCAAAAATGTTGGGGCATTGTGTAAATTGCTAATAAAACAGAATGTAATAATCTGCACATCTTGTGAACCCATATTTAGTTGTGAAAAGGACATAGACAATATATCAAATGTTGAGAGGGACAAATTTGACTATTTCATGGAAAATATAAGCACATTTAGACAACAAAAAGGGTGAATCTATAAGTTAACCAGGGAACTCCTCTCCCACCCTCCCCAATGCTCCGCCTCATGTTACATTGCAAAGCATTATGGGAGTTCAGCACCTACAGTACATAATATAATTAAAATATTCAAATAATCAAGAGACATCCTGAAACCAAGGGACAGGGCTGAAACCAATATTGGGGCTAGAGGTCAAACCAAGGGACAGGGCTGAAACCAATATTGGGGCTAGAGGTCATTTAAAGGAACACTCTGGCCCTCACATAGATCTCTGTTTCTCAAGGTCACCGAGTCCTGTTGGTAAAAAACCTGCCTAGCTTGTTCTTAATTATCTGACAGACGAGAATTATGGGAAACTGTGTTTCCTGTATATATTTGTAATTTTGTGTGTGTGTGTGTAAACAAGAGAGACAGAAACAGTCAGTGAATGAGAGAGACAGAGAATGTAAGTCTGTGTATGTGTATATTTGTGTGTGTTTGTGTGTATGTATATGTGTGTTTGTGTGTGTGTGTGTCTGTGTGAATCAGAGAGAGAAAGAGAGTGAGCATGTGAGCATTTGAGTATGAGAGATAATGAACGTGACCAGAAACAAACCAGAACTCTCGACCAGAAACAAAAGACACGTTTTTGATGTGAGTCTTCTGGGTCCTCTAACTACTGTGCTCAACTAACTCTAGACTAAGTAACATGAAACCCCATCACCAAATACCAAAAGCTCTAAAACAAATCTTAAACTAAGTCACATGAAACCCCATCACCAAATACCAACAGCTCTAAATGCAAATCCTAAACTAAGTCACGTGAAACCCCATCACCAAATACCACCAGCTCTAAATACAAATCCTAAACTAAGTAACATGAAACCCCATCACCAAATACCACCAGCTCTAAATACAAATCCTAAACTAAGTCACGTGAAACCCCATCACCAAATACCACCAGCTCTAAATACAAATCCTAAACTAAGTAACATGAAACCCCACCACCAAATACCACCAGCTCTAAATACAAATCCTAAACTAAAAGACAGCCAAGATCAATGACCAATGAATCAACACAAAAGACTAAACAATGAACGTGACGTGCCAGTGAGGCACCATGCCAAGCTGCCCTGCGTCTGCCAGTGAGGCACCACGCCAAGCTGCCCTGCGTCTGCCAGTGAGGCACCACTCCAAGTTGCCCTGCGTGAGAGACACTACGGTCGTCAGAAAGGGCGTCTTTTATAGAAGTTGCCCAACAGGGACAGACTGGCCATCTGGCATACCGGGCATTTTCCCGGTGGGCCGACGCACCTTTTGGGCCGATAGAGTAGGCTATTATATATTTTAATTTGCTCAGAGCCAGGAATCCGTGAGTGTATCAAAATAGTCAGTGTTCGAATTATACCTTGAGCTGCCGTGATTTCACACTTGTGGTTCACAGTCAATTTTCCTCGAAATATAGGTCATATTACCGTGGCTGGCTGGCTGGCCGACATCATACTAGCAAGCACAATTTACCTTCCACGTTATGCGAAAGAATGAAATTGGGTAAACACTGTTTCAAGGTGCGCCCCGTGCGTAAAATTGCGTGCCACAGTCAAATATTTTTTGGTATAGCAGTGCAATGCAAACATGGAAATGCATACAGAGCAATAGCACAGAAATGGCAAACATGCAACTTAAATTTAAGGCCCAGAATTGTTTACAGATGGGCTACAGAAAGTCTCCCGTTTAATAGCCAAGTTCACCTAGCCTAATACAAGGCCAGCCGGTTCATTTGATTCGTTTTTCTTGGATAGCCTAAGCCTGCAAAACATCAAGCAAATAAAAAAATTACTTGTTCACGGTTGGAAAACAAATATCTTCACGTTGTTTAGCCTAGGCATTTCATATCATGTAGCCTAGTGCATTGTGCGCCTGGTGTTCTATCACAAAACGTTTGTGCAGCAATACGCTTTTAAGAAAGGCTGATCTCTAATAATGGCAACAAAGAAAGACATTTCACGTCCAATTGATTATTATATGTTCACATAGCGTTTCAATCATGCAGAAATAACACCAATGTAGAAGCTTAAAAATATAAAAAAATATTGCAGGTAGGTTAGCCTACAGTATGTCAGCAACATGTTGAAGTTTGTTGAATTTGAGCTAGAAGACGTAGACGTGAGCAAGCGTACAGAGCAGAGGGAGATATAGCCCACATGATCACATGAACTCAGTGATGGAGCAGGTGGTGGAGATATAGCCCACATGATCACAAGAACTCAGTGATGGAGCAGGTGGTGGAGATATAGCCCACATGATCACAAGAACTCAGTGATGGAGCAGGTGGTGGAGATATAGCCCACATGATCACAAGAACTCAGTGATGGAGCAGGTGGTGGAGATATAGCCTACATGATCACAAGAACTCAGTAATGGAGCAGGTGGTGGAGAGTGTAGCCCACATGATCACAAGAACTCAGTGATGGAGCAGGTAGGCTGTGTGACATGCCATGCTAACGATGATGATTATGATGACTTATTAATCGTGATAATGTGATATGGTAATGATAACATAGTAAGGCCGTGTTGGTCAGATTCATCAGTTTCCGTCAGACGCCCAAAATTCAACATTGATGGCATGAGTGATGGTTGGTCTCTCAAAGTAGAGCGTCAAAAGGGCTCTATCGGGTTCGCAATGAGAGAGAATGAGAGAGTCAGCATGTGTGTGTGTGTGTGTGTGTGTGTGTGTGTGTGCCCTGCTTCTGTTTAAGGGTCAGAAAACAAAAAATGGCAAAAGAAACACAAACATAAATGTTTAGTATTTATTATGTAAGGGATAATGTATAGAACGCCGGTCATTATCTGAAAATAAGTCTCGACCGGGCAAACACTAAGACAGGTCTTATTTCGTCCTAAAGGGACATATTTTCAGATAATGACCGGCGTTCTATACATTATCCCGCCTATTATATGGGCTACTTGCCGAAACTAAAAAATTAACTCCACGACATGTCTCTTTACATTTATTGTTACCATTTCGTCGTGGCTTTTGCTGAGAGACAAATAGTTCACAACACACGCTGAACTTGAATCAAACATTCTTTAGAACACAGCTGACCAACCGTCTGCTTTCACTTCACAGTGATATGAGAGACTTAAAGCAGAAGCACAAAACATGTTGCCAGTGAGAGTGGTAATTATATGTTTGCAGCGGTAATTACATGAAAATAACTTACTGTAGAACGTTCGGGAAATCCCATTCAAGTCAATGGAGCCTTCTACTAGCATTGTGAAGAGCCGTCTATTAAATAAAAATAGCATAGTAGAAAAAAAAAAGAATGAGAGCTAAGGCTTCAAAACAAAGTCCAAAACCCAGATGAAGCCCTCTTGCTCTCAGTGCCCCACTCGGTGGAGATGGCATCAGATGAAGCCCTCTTGCTCTCAGTGCCCCACTCGGTGGAGATGGCATCAGATGAAGCCCTCTTGCTCTCAGTGCCCCACTCGGTGGAGATGGCATCAGATGAAGCCCTCTTGCTCTCAGTGCCCCACTCGGTGGAGATGGCATCAGATGAAGCCCTCTTGCTCTCCGTGTGTGTGGGACTATACAGCAGAGAGACTACAGAGGCTCAGGCTTTTCTTCCCCGGCCTTCCTCTCAGTCTGTAGTGCAGTTTCACTTGCGGACAAGGAAACATGCTCTTCAAAAAGATTTATTACTAACTATGTACAGTACAAAACTGGCACAGCTGGCATCATTATAACTATGTACAAAGAGACCAATCAAAGGGCTGAGTAGATTGGCATGGTAAAGTCCCATTTGAAACTGGCACAGCTGGCGTCATCATAACTATGTACAAAGAGACCAATCAAAGGGCTGAGTAGATTGGCATGGTAAAGTCCCATTTGAAACTGGCACAGCTGGCATCATCATAACTATGTACAAAGAGACCAATCAACAGGCAGACGTGCAGGTTCAGGTCATTTTTTTTTGCTGATTGAACACCTGTGTGATGTCTTGATTGGCAGTTATCAGAAGCTGCTTTGACACAGAGAGAACTGGACAAAGACACAACACTGTGTCCCACTCGGTGAAGATGGCATCAGCTGGAGGGCGTGGCTTGTGCTGAGAGGTGGGACAGGGCGTTGCCTGGCAACAGAAAACCCAAAACATCTCTCAAGGTGGACGTTCCCCTGGCGTGACGTAGTGACGTCCTCTTAAAGGACGGAGCCCCAATCACGCTGCAGCCAATTAAGGGTCATTCACCCACAGGACCGTCTCACTCAAACCAGCAACCAGAGAGAATACAGAACTGAGCTAACATGGAACAAAACTCTGTGTGTGTGTGAACTAGAGAGCGATGAATTGACGGTGAGCATGAAGGTGTGTGTGTGTGTGTGTATTTGTGTACGAGAGATAATTAGTATAGCATGCATGTAATTGTCGTGTGTGTGTGTGTGTGAACAAGAGAAAGAAAGTGTTGAATGAGAAAGCAGGAAAGAGACAATGTTAGTGTGTAATGTGTGAGTGTGTGTGTGTGGTGTGTGCTGTTGTATTCAATAAGTCATTAACACAACTCGTATCTCCCCGCTCTGTTTCCTCCTGCAGATTATAAACTGGTCATCCCTGATCGTGCTGTGAAGTGTAAAGATGGTGATGATGTCACACTGTGCGGTCACCTCTCTCCTGAAACCAGTGCTGTTGCCATGGAGATCAGGTGGTTTAGACGGACAGACTGTATCTACCTGTATAGGAATGGTCATGTGATAGAGGGGAGGGGCTATGAGGACAGAGTGAGTGTGGACCCCCAGCAGCTGCAGAGAGGAGACGTGTCTCTCAGACTGAGGAGGAGCAGAAGGGGAGATGATGATGATAGAGGAGTGTACACATGCCAGGTCATCAGTGGAGGACACCAGGAGGAGGGAAGAGTCGGGTTGGGGATCAAAGGTAAGTCTTCTGTTTCTCTGCTGTAGAGAGTTCAGTGCTGCCATTCATGTTACTAAACCTGATTACACTCAGTGCATACTGAACACCACACACACACACACACACACATATATGCACACACATTTGTAGTGACCAAGGGCAAAGTAATAAAAGCATGAGCATGTATCGACACACACACACACACACACACACACACACACACACACACACACACACACACACAGAGACACAGTTGTTGTGACCAACTACACACACACACACTCACAGTTTTAGTAACACACTACACACACACACACAACACACACACACACACACACACACACACACTCACAAACACTCACAGTTTTAGTAACACACTACACGCACACGCACACACACACACACACACACACACACACATGCACCACATGCATAAACACATGTGCAGACACACACACACACACACACACACACACACACACACACACACACACACACACACACAAACACACGCGCACAACGGTAC
>NC_055958.1:40168375-40173375 GCF_018492685.1 Alosa sapidissima | reverse complement strand
AGATCTTCCTTTCTAAATAACCCTGGTGGTAGTACGGGTTGGACTTTCAACTGAAGTAAGTGATTGGGTGTCAATGGCTCCAAGTCATTAGGGTCGTCTGAAAGAGTTGTCAAAGGACGACTGTTCAAGATGGATTCTACTTCGCACATCACTGTGACAAGACCCTCGTCATCCAAATGTTGTTGGTTGGTAACAGACAACAAAATCCTTTTGACCATTCGGATTAATCGTTCCCAAACGCCTCCGTGGTGGGCACCAGCAGGAGGATTGAACGTCCACTTCACACCTCTTTGTAAGAGACTGCGCTTGATTTGTTCCACATTCCAAGACTTCAGTGCTTCCCTTAATTCTTTTTCAGCTGCGATCAAGTTAGTTCCATTATCGGATCTTAGTTCCTTTACTTGACCTCGTCTGGAAATGAAGCGTCTGAAGGCATTCACGCAGGAGTCGGTATCCAGAGAGTGTGCCACTTCCAGATGAACAGCCCTACTGGTGAGACAAGTGAATATCACACCATATCGTTTGGCCATGCTGCGTCCTCTTCTCACCTCAATCGGTCCAAAGTAATCCACTCCGACATGTGAGAAAGGAGGAAGGTCAGGTGTCAAACGGTCAATTGGCAGGTCAGCCATCTTTTGTTCACCTGCACACGCATGTTGCCGCCTGCAGGGCACACATTCATTTATAATTTTTCTTGCCAGGGAGTTGGCACAGGGGATCCAGTACTTCTTCCGTAGGGTCGACAACATGTGATTCCTTCCACTGTGCCCAATTTGATGGTGGATATGACGAAGCACAAGCTTCGACACATGATGTTGCTTGGGCAGGATGGCAGGATGTTTTTGCTCTTCTGGCATTGCCATCCTGTTAAGGCGTCCACCAACTCTTAAGATGCCATTGTCAACTATCGGATCCAGCCTGAGGATGGAGCTTTTCTTGTCTAAATTCTTCCCATTGCATAGGCTCTCTATTTCCCGTGGAAATCCTTGCTTTTGGCAGAACTTCACAATGGCTTCTTCAGCATCTTCAATGTCCTGAATGGACAACATCATACGACTAGGTTTTAGTGTTTTAATGGTGCCTTTCCTTTTCAGGACGTGCTGGACCAGTAAGCTCTTCAATTTGAGCATCCATGCAACGGCATTTCGGAGTTTGCTCCATGTTGAAAAGTAGTTGAGCAGTGTGCTGGTGGCATTGCAGTCACTTGTGAAAGTGGCATGTACCTCAACCACTTCTCTCCTCAACTCAGGGTCATCTGGAGGGATTGCAAGCTCAGATGGTGGATTGGGCCAACACTGTGGCAAGTCCCTCAAGAATTTGGGTCCATTGATCCAGATGTTATTCTTCAGGAATTGAGCAATATTCAGCCCACGGGATGCATAATCTGCTGGATTCATTTTGCCAGAAATGTGTTTCCATTGAAAGACATTAGACGCATTCCTGACGAGATTGACACGGTTCGCAACAAAGGTATGAAACCGCCTGCTGTCATTTCTTATGTACTTTAAAACAGTTGTACTGTCTGTCCAAAATACAGGTGGTTCCAGTTGCAGCTGTAATTCAGTGGACAGCATCTGATCAATCCGAACAGCCAAAACCGCAGCAGTCAGCTCAAGATGTGGGATGGTCATTAGTTTTAAAAGGAGCCACTCTTGATTTTCCCATAACAAAGGATATGTGCACTTGATCACGGCTGTTAGTCAACCTCAAATAGGTCACGGTGCCATATCCAATTTCACTTGCATCACAAAAATGATGCATCTGTGCACATTCCACATTTCCAAAGTTCTTTGGCTTGAAACAGCGGGTGATATTGAAGTCTGTGAGAGTCTTAAGGCCTTGCCGCCACTGCTTCCAGGTTTGGGCATAAGGGTCAGGAATCTCCTCATCCCAGCCGAGTTTAAGCCTACATAGTTCCTGTAAGATCTGCTTTGCCGGGAAGGTCAACGGTGAAAGAAATCCAAGCGGATCATATATCGAGCTAAACATGGATAGAATTCCTCGTCTGGTGCATGGTTGGTCCTTGAGGGAAACATGGAACTTAAAGACATCCTCTTCAGCACACCATTGCACACCAAGAGCTCGCTCCACAGGTAGGTCTTCGAGGTCTAGGTCCAGATCCTTCATCTCCTTTGCTCTTTCAGCCTCAGGAATGTAAGACAAAACTTCACGGCTGTTACTGGACCACTTTGTTAAGTTGAAGCCTCCTGTTGCACACAGAGCTTTCAGTTCCTGGTACAAGCTAACTGCGTGGGCCTGTGTGTTCACTGACTTTAGCAAATCGTCCACATAAAAGTGGTTCAAAACAGTGCTCACTGCTTCAGCTGAGAAGTTGTCTTTGTTGTCTTCAGCGGTCCTTCTTAGGGCGTAGCTGGCACAACTAGCTGATGATGTTGCTCCAAATAGGTGAACTATCATCCTATACTCCACGAGGGGTTGAGTGACATCTCCATCCTTCCACCACAAGAAGCGAAGGAAGTCAACGTTCTCTGGTGGGATCTTGACCTGGTGATACATCTTCTCGACATCAGCCAACAGAACTACATTCTCATGGCGAAAGCGCAACAGGACTCCAATCAAAGAGTTTGTCAGGTTTGGGCCCTGTATAAGCTCATTGTTGAGAGATGTTCCTTGATACGATGCAGAACAGTCAAAGACTACCCGCAAAGTTCCTTTTTTAGGATGACGGACCCCATGATGAGGTATGTACCAACCCTTGCCATTTTTTAATTCAAGCTCATCCTTAGGTACAAGCTCAGCATGCCTACACTGCAGAATGGTATCCATGAACAGTCTGTACTCATCCTGAAAGGTTTTGTCCTTGCTCAGCTTCCTCTTTAGAGATACTGCTCTTTGCTCCGCCATCTGCCGGTTGTTGGGCATGTCAGGATCTCTTTTGAATGGCAGTGGCAACTGATAGTGTCCATCCTTATGCTTTGCAGATGTGTCCATTACCTGCAGAAATCGCAGGTCCTCTTGAGACATCTCTACCTTTTCGTAGCTGTTCTCAGGGAAGTCATGGTTGAATTGCCGGATCAGGAGTTCATTCAAATCTTCAATAGAAATCCGGTTGGCATAAACATATGGCTTTCCTTGCGTATTGAGACAAGTGTGCTCACCATGGAGGAGACCATTCACTACCCAGCCGAGCAAGGTTCTAATTGCAAAAGGCCCATTGCCTGTGCTATTTATTATCCTCCACGGTTCCATAAGCTTGGGCACATTCATTCCAATCAGTAGGTCAATGTCTGCATTGATACTCGGTAAGTACACATCTTTCAAATGTGGCCATTTCTCCACATCCTTTTGTCTTGGGATATGATCTTTGCTGACTGGGATTTCTTCTTGGGTGTAAACATCAGGCAACTCATAGAAGTCTTTCCCTTCCAGACTGCTTACTTCTAAACCTTTGATGACCAGGCTATCAATGGGTTTCTCCTGGCCCATAGTACGCAGAAGTATCCTGTGCTGTTTACCCTTTGCATTCAACTGTCTTCTGAGATTTTCAGTACAAAATGAGGCAGAACTACCTGGATCAAGAAATGCATAAGTTTGGACAATGTGGTCTGAGTTACTTAGTTTCACATGAACAGGTACAACTGCCAGCGTGCAGTGATCATCACTTGATCCAAGGCCTTTCTTTTCCAGAGAGACTAGTCCACTGCTCACGGCCTTCTGAGATCCACTGGCACTCCTTTCCATCTTCATGAATTCACCATCAGACTTCTGAATGTGCAGGATGCTCGGATGTTTCTTGGAACACACTGCACAGGTGATTCGTCTCTTACAGTCTCTACTCATATGGCCCTTAACCAAACAGCCAAAGCAAATACCCTTTGCCTTCAGCAATCCTACACGGTCATTATGAGACTTGGATAGCAACTCTGCACAAGAATCAATGACATGTATACCATTGCAAATGGGACACACATTTGAAGTGACAGATTTGTCATTACTTTGCACCTTTAATTTATCCTGTATGAGAATCTCAGTTCTAACTGGTGCGTCTGCTACAGTGGTTGCAAAGCTACTGCCTTTGGTATTCATTTTAAAAGACAATTTGGAATCTGGAACAGACTTGCTTTGATACACCTTCTTGGTGGGGACTGGTTGATGTATATCACCAAAAAGAGGATCTTGCATGATTCTGGCCTGCTTCTCAATGAAGTTAACCAGATCAAAGAAAGTGGCTCTTCTTTTCCTATGTTCTAGGATATCAAAGGCTACAGACCTCCATTTTTCCTTTAACTTGTGGGGGAGCTTTGAAACAAGAAGCCGTAGGTTAGAGGGTAAGTTGAGCTCCTCCATGCCAGTCAGGTTCTGTGACAGATTGCAACATCCTCGTAGAAACAGTGCAAAACTTGATAATGCCTTTCCATCCTCAGGTTTAATGGTGCTCCAGTTTAAGGCCTTTTCCATGTATGCACTAGTGAGTTTTATTTCATCACCAAAGTGATAATCCAACAGTCTTTTTGCCTCTTCATATCCCTCATGAGCATCCATGTGTAGACAACTCCTGACCAAATCTCTTGGTTGGCCAGAGGTGTATTGCTCCAAGTAATACAAGCGGTCCTGGTTACTGATGGTCTTATTTTCAATTCCATGCATAAATGCTTGCATGAAGGGCCTAAAATTCAAAGGCTCTCCATCAAAAACAGGGATGTCCCTGCTGGGAAGTAAAGACAACCTTTGCTGTTGAACAATAAGTTTTGCAATATCATTCAAGCCACTATTTGCATTTGTGAATATTGTTTGTGATGATGGGGTAGATGACGTAGCTGTTGCCGTTGGAACAGAGGTAGCGGCAGTTGTGGCTGGTTGATGTGAGGCTTCTTCTGCCATTGACGGATAAAAGTCAAACTGTTTTTGTTTAGCCGTAAGAAGCTGAAGTGGAGTTTTTGGAATCCCGTGTATGTTTGCATATTCAATTGATGGCTCTGTATCCAAAAAAGTTTCCTTTAGTTGTTTGCCTTGTGCCTTCAGATAAGAATTCATGCCAT
>NC_055958.1:40118375-40153375 GCF_018492685.1 Alosa sapidissima | reverse complement strand
TCAATCATCCCGAAGGCTCCACCCGAACTTTGTTTATAAAACATCATTTCACTAGTTCGCCCTTCTATATGATTGCTTCAGCTAGACTAGAATGTATGGGAGAAGTGCGTGTTTGGCAAGGTAGCTGTCCGTGGTCCTGGAGTGCCTGGAGCGGATATCGCGATAGAGCGATGACCGCTTGCACCCCAAAAGATCACAGAGAAAGGCCGCTACCAACTACATAAGTGCTTGCTGAGCGAGTCGTAAATCGGATGTAAGACTGGTAGGCATCCGAGGACCAACGGCCCAGTATTTTAATTTGTTGCTCCGATAAGCCGTTGAGCGCAGCTGTTGTGGCAGCTCCTATCCTGAAGGAGTGTGCGGAGTAGCGATCCGCGGGAAAACCAGATTTGACTAGAATGGTTTTTAAGAGTGTCTGGAATCTGTGGCGAGTGATGGGTAGCCCTTCGTCTGACACGAAGGGCGGGCTAGTAGACGAAGCTTGAGCTGACCGATATGAGATGTAGTGAGATAGTTATTGGAAAGGCTGAAGATCTGAGGCGGAGTTAAATGGATATGGAGTGTCCTTTCGGGACTGATCGGTTTTACTCTGTTTGATGGTAAATCGAATGGTGTCTTGGTCTAGCTGCTCTAGATCTGCGATGCACGGGTGGACATCGGGAACGAAGAGAGACGAAGGGCATGTAAACTCGCTACATCTCAGCAGCCCAAAAAAGGCCAGTAGAAACATAACGGAGATGGTGGAATCGGAATGCGGTGACATGAACCCTTTGCGAAGGGTAGCGAGGCAGGTGGCGAGAATGCTTGAGGTAATGGGAAGGCGGGAGTCTTGGGGGACTGGATGTTGCCTACGGATACCTTTAATTAACAAGCCTATCCTGGTGTCGGAGAAGGGGCATTCGGAGCCGTGGGGGCGTTTGTAGAAGAAATGAATGCCAGCTAGGTAGACTCTAATGGAAGAGACTTTGATCCCGAGTGAAGTGTGGGCGTAGGTGATAAATGATAATATGGTGACTGCATCGAAACTGGGAAATGGTAGTGAGTGCTTTGCATGGAACTGTTTGAAGCACGACCAAGCAGTCCAGTAGGACTGCATGGTCCTGGGTGCGAGGGCTTGGAGGGCTAGGTCGGCCGTGATGGGCTGAAGATAACTGAGGGGGTGGTTTATAGGAAGATGGTCTCCGAAAAGCTGGGGAGTGGAGTAGGGTACGGGTCCGCCTCTGGAGCCAAGCTTCTGAATCTCTGGAAATTAAGACGAGAAAGAGAGTCAGCAATTTCATTGTGGCAACCGGGGACGTGCGCGGCTCTTATGATGAACTGGTAGCTGGCTGCTATCCAGATTAGACGCCTAATAAGAGGGGAAAGCGCAGGCGATTTTGAGCGCGAGTTATTTATGACGTGCACTACGGCTTCGTTGTCGCTGTGGATTAGCACGCTCTTGGAGGTCCACTCCTTCCCCCAGAGTAGGGCCGCAATGACTACGGGGTAGAGTTCGAACACGGCTGACGATTCGTTTTCCGTTATTAGCGCTCTGAACTCTAGTGGCCAAGGGGATGCAAACCAGCGCCCTTTGAAAAAGCCTCCGAAGCCTATTGAGGGGGCTGCGTCTGTGTACAGCTGGAGGTCTTCTGGATATGATTGGCAGTCGTCGTAGAACATGCACAAACCATTCCATTCGTCTAAAAACATCCTCCAGAGTTTGAGATCGGCCAGGCACTGGGCATCTAGATATACTACGTCTTCGAGAGATGGGGATGCTGAGGCGCAGTTTAGGAGATGCGAGATGAAAGGGCGGCCCTGGGGAATGATTCGCATGGCGAAATTGAGGTGGCCTAGAAGGGAGAGAACTTCTTGTTTGGTGTGAGATGGTGAGGTTATAAACTCGTTCAACAGTAAAGAGATTCTGTCTTTTTTCTCTTTGGGGAGAGATGAAGAGAATTCTTCGGTATCTAAAATGATGCCGAGGAATTCGAGTCTGGATAAGGGACCGCACGTTTTCTCTTCTGAGAGTGGGACTCCCAGTTTGTTGAATACGTCAGTTAGCGTAGAGATGCCTAGGGCCGGTGGGTAGGAATGGGGGATAACTACTAGAAAGTCGTCCAGAAGATGAACGAGAAATGGGAGCTTATAGTTATTTAGGAGAATCCAGCACAGGGCTTCTGATAGCGTATCGAAAATTTTGGGACTGCTGCGGCAGCCGAAGGTGAGGCGAACTGCAAAATAGTATCTCCTATGCCATTTGACTCCGAAGAGGTGCCAGAATTCGAGATCAATGGGCATGACTTTGAAGGCTGAGGTGATGTCCGCTTTAGCTAGCCAGCAACGTCTACCTGCCTTTTTGATCAGAGCGATAGCGTCATCGACAGAGTGGTAGTGCAGCGAGAACTCTTCTAGTGGAATCAGACTGTTAATGCTGGGAGTGGTACTATTGTGCGGAGCTGAGAGGTCGATGATAAGTCTCTTTTTTCCTGAGTATTTGCGCGTAGCTACGCCTATGGGGTTGATCCTGTAGACTGGGAATGGAGGCATGGTGAACGGACCGATCATAAAACCAGATTCGACCTCTTTGCTTAGGAGTGAGGTGACTACCTCCGGATCTTTGACGGCAGATTGTAGGTTTTTTACAAACGAAAGACTCTGTAGGTCTTGCTAAAACACCTGGATGGAACCCGTGCTTCAACCCTGAAGTCAAATAATCGCAAAATCCCCTATTTGGATTGGACTGAAGTTCTGAATGGAGAGCAGAAACAATGATTGGAGTAGAGAGATACTTTTTAAACTTTTAATTTATGTTCTTGAGTGCGGAACAGACTGACTTGGCATGGGCGCCTGCGCAGTAGCTGCAAACGTGGAGGTAACGGCAGGAGGATTGGCGACACTGAGCGAAGTTAAATCTTCGGCAGATTTCTCGACCTTTCCAGGAACGCTCGTCCTCTTCCCTGGCTTCTCCTGCCGTAGCATCGGGGATGCGGGGAACATAGGAAGAGGATTTAGGGGCTGTGGAGCTGGTGCTGGGGAATTGATGGTCGGGGTTGACTAGTGGACACTCGGCCGCGCCTTGACTGGGGCTATTGCAGAGGGGACAAGATGGCTTAAGTCCTAGGAAAACGCGGTTATGGAGCTCCTTATCGAGCGCGCCCCAGTAGGGGTTTTAGTTCCAGAGGCCGACTCTGGCAGCGCATTTTGCTGAAAACAGCCGGTGGTAGCCTACGTATGAAAATGAGCTCCACCGTAGGATACGGCTAGGCCGGCGATGATGGCCAGGTAGTCATTTAGCTTAGTCATTTGCGTCGACTGGAGAACACGAAACAGACGACTTCTGTGTAGTTGGCAAAAGCTATGGTGAACTCGGGAAATGACAGGGTTTTTTGATGCTGGGCAAAAATTTTTTTTTTTTTTTTTTTTTTTTTTGAGAAAAACCAGTTCGCCGCAAACTAGATCCCGGTTATGAGAGGGAATAGGAAGGGAGGGAAGAATGGTAGAAAGGTCTACGTCTGCACCTGACAAGATGAGGTTCCTGGTGGACGCTGTGACGGGTGGTGGTTCGAATGCTGCAGCGTGAGGAGGCGGTGGCAGGGCCTGTGCTGTGGCTAAAGAATAGTTTTGCTGCCGGAACGGGACGTCGTGGTCCGAAGCACTCGCGGAGTGCTGATGACCCGCTGCTGCGGGCTGGTCTAGCGCGGAGCCGGGGAAGAGATGGGAAGGGAGAAAAGGGGGGAGGGAGGGAGCGGTCGCTGACGCGACCGGAAGGGGAGCAACCTGGGACAGGGTCGCGGGAAGTGGGACGGGGAAGGAAAGAGGGTTAGGGGGGAGTAGCGACGCTGTCGCTATCGGCGCCGACTAAGACCAGGTGCTCGCTAACTCATAAGAGAGACGGGGAGCTAGTGAGGTGACTCTTCGAGCTGACGCTTCGTGAGTTGAGGCGTGCTGTACAGACGTGGCTCCCGGGATGGAAAGGGGAGGGGGAGAGGGGGGAGGGAGGGAGCAGTCGTCGGAACGACTGGAGGTGGGGCAGGCCTGGACCGAGTCCTGGCTAGGGGAGGTGGATGGGGGAGGGAAAGAAGGAGTGGGGGGGGGGGGGGAGTAGCGACGCTGTCGCTACCGGGGCCGTCTGGAAAAGTGGGGCTGGACCCGGAAATACGGCGGAGATGCGGCGGGAATGGGCCTGAGCCGCTGACGTGGCAGTGGCTGTGGCTGAAGCAGCGGAATGATACGCTCTGAAGCGTGTGGTGCCGGAAAGTGCTGTCAGCGTGCCCGGTTCGCGAGGTGGCTGGTGGTGTGTGCTTCGTCCGGCTGAATGGCCGGCGGAAGGAACCGCGTCGGGATGCCAGAAGGAGCAGCTTGCTTCCTGGTCTGGGGAGGAAAACAAAGTGAGGGAGCGGGAGGGCGAAAAGACCGGGTTATCCGACTGCGTTAGAAGGCGGAGGAGATGGAACTTCCTATCCGACATGCGGCATCGCGATGCCGCGGGAAATGGAGAGTGCTGCGGATGCGAGCCACTGTCCAGTGGGTAGGGTCAACGCCTTGCTGGCGCTGGGTGGATTTCCAGTTCCATGAGAGCTGTCTTGTCAATGCGAACGATACGCAGACTGAATGATTTCGCGAACGTCGGAGCATGTGACGTATGGAAAAGGAGGTCGGCTTAAATAGGCCTACCCTGCAGCGGCAGTGGGTGAGTTAATTGCTGTCAATCATCCCGAAGGCTCCACCCGAACTTTGTTTATAAAACATCATGAAGCGCATCAAGGGAGAGACCGCATGACTTCACCTAAAGATCCATCAGCTGCTCTAACTAGACAAGGACATAGTTAGGGTTTAAGTATCCTTCCAGGCTGACGGGAGATGGCGTTGGTCATCCCATCTCACGTGGACTACACTGAATCAGACTCTGATTAGTGGCAACCTGGCAATCCAGAACAGATACTGACGCAGCCATGCAGAACAGTGAAACACTGCAAAGTCATAATATTCCTGCTTATCTCTAAATACAGTCACACACAGATATACACAGGGACAGTACAGATATCATACAGTCATTACATAGAATCATACTTTTAGTATCAAAGTGACCCACTAATGAGAAATGCAGAACATTAAACCACATATTGGAATATTGGGCATAATGCTGAACATTAAGCCACATATTGGAAAATTGGACATAATGTTCTATTCCACTTTCTCTCACCATGTTCAGTGGTTTAATTCAACTGATTCAAAACACACTGACGGTCTGCAGTGGAGTCACACATTCATCATGACACACACACACACACACACACACACACACACACACACACACACACACACACACACACACAACCCACAGGCAAACAGGGATCAACACACCCGGACCACCTTTACAACCCACAGAGATCCAACACATACACAGTGTGTTTGATCTCTGTGGGTTGTAAAGGTGGTGTGTATGTGTTTGATCTCTGTGGGTTGTAGAAGGTGGTGTGAATGTGTTTGATCTCTGTGGGTTGTAAAGGTGGTGTGTATGTGTTTGATCCCTGTGGGTTGTAAAGGTGGTGCGTATGTGTTTGATATGTGTTTGATCCCTGTGGGTTGTGTGTGTGTGTGTGTATGTGTTTGATATGTGTTTGATCCCTGTGGGTTATAAAGGTGGTGCGTATGTGTTTGATATGTGTTTGATCCCTGTGGGTTGTGTGTGTGTGTGTGTGTGTATGTGTTTGATATGTGTTTGATCTCTGTGGGTTGTAAAGGTGGTGCGTATGTGTTTGATATGTGTTTGATCCCTGTGGGTTGTGTGTGTGTGTGTGTATGTGTTTGATATGTGTTTGATCTCTGTGGGTTGTAAAGGTGGTGCGTATGTGTTTGATCTCTGTGGGTTGTGTGTGTGTGCGTATGTGTTTGATCTCTGTGGGTTGTGTGTGTGTGTGTGTATGTGTTTGATATGTGTTTGATCTCTGTGGGTTGTAAAGGTGGTGCGTATGTGTTTGATATGTGTTTGATCTCTGTGGGTTGTGTGTGTGTGTGTGTATGTGTTTGATATGTGTTTGATCCCTGTGTGTTGTGTGTGTGTGTGCGTATGTGTTTGATCTCTGTGGGTTGTGTGTGTGTGTATGTGTTTGATATGTGTTTGATCTCTGTGGGTTGTGTGTGTGTGTGTGTATGTGTTTGATCTCTGTGGGTTGTGTGTGTGTGCGTATGTGTTTGATCTCTGTGTGTGTGCGTGTGTGTGTGTGTATGTGTTTGATCTCTGTGGGTTGTGTGTGTGTGTGCGTATGTGTTTGATCTCTGTGGGTTGTGTGTGTGTGCGTATGTGTTTGATCCCTCGCTCACTCAGAAATGTGGTGAACTCCACGGAGATGAATTGTGGGCTGTTGTCTGTGGTTATTGCAGCAGGCGAACAGCTCCTCTAAAAAGTTAGTGACCGTGTGTGTGGTGACAGACCCCGTAGTGGCCACTTCAGGCCACTTAGACAGACAAACTGACAGGCTGCTCTCTGACAACATCACAACCTCACAGAGACATTGACATTCAGTAGAAAATACCACAGATTCATGCCCCCCAGGTATCCATTCAAATAACATTGTGCATGTAAACGGATCTGAACATGTTTTCTACAGGTAACACATAGCACTACTACTCTAGATCAAGCTGCTTCATGTAATAGCATGACATGCGCTTATAGTTCTATTCCCACATTGATTTCTGCCCAACCTCCCCATAGTGAAAAAGGCCATTTTAAAACTAGAAACCCAACTAATGTTCTTTCTATACCTCAGCATATTCCTCTAAAGCCAGAGGTAGAGTAGTAAAGTGGTGAACTCTGCAGAGATGAATTGTGGGCCGTTGTCTGTGGTTATTGCTGTGGGTTTGCCCCAGTGGGCAAACAGCTCCTCTAAGAACTCAATGACCGCGTGTGTGGTGACAGACCCCGTAGAGACCACCGTCACTAAGCGTCCTACATACTAGCCACTCCCGACCGCTAGCGTGACAATGTGACGTCACGGGAGCGCCGTAACCATTTATACTCGCGCGTGGTGGTCACACTAGTTGCAATATTCTCCTGAATTGGCATTGGCCTCAATGACCGTAAAAACTGCCCTCTGTGATGATACTTCAGACTTTGGTTGCTGCTATTCACAACTACCATCGTTACCATCTAGTTTCCAAGGTGTGTGCAGCTAGATAGATAGATAGATACTTTATTCATCCCGAGGGAAATTTTAGCTAGCTGGCTTGTGCTGAAAGATGAGTTTGTGTAATTTCGTAAGGTGGAAAGAGATTTTTTTCAGGTCTTAGATATCCTTTGGTTGAAAATACATATCTTTGTTACCTTTTGCTGGATTATTGGCATGTCCCTGGGTCCTACTGTAGGTCTTTCATCTTAATTCCCTGTGTTACATCTCTCTCTGGTAGCTTCATTAACTTATCCAGCAAACTATTTAAAAATCACAAACTCTCGCTGTAACTTAGCCAGGTTAATTTCCCTCTCTTCTCAAACTGACTATTCAAACATGTTTATTTAAGATGTGGGCTAGGCTATATGAAATGCCTGAATGTGGTTGATGTCATATAGAGGCGCGCATGCTCCCTGATCTTGGCTTCAAGCTCATCCTGCTTGTCGCGCGCATCTGAAAAAAAATCTCCTGTGCACCACCTGCCTGTGGGAGGCTGAAATTTCTCGTGCAACAGAGGAAATGACGCAATTTTGACGTCACGTTGTCGCGCTACCGGTCAGGAGCGGCGAGTACAGTATGTAGTACCCTTAAAGGGGAGGGTACGACTGTGATGGCCCCGGGCTACACACTGGTCAGGAGCGGCGAGTATGTAGTACCCTTAAAGGGGAGGGTATGACTGTGATGGCCCCGGGCTACACAGTGGTTGTTCCAGCAAAACAAGCTTTGTCTTTAAAGCAGTGAAAAGGCATCAGGCTGTTTGAACTTGGCCCAGGGTGTCGTATGTGCGCTGTCCTTTTAAGCTTAGCCCAGGGTGTCGTACTGTATATGCGCTATCCATTTACATGGTGTTATTTTAGATGTAAATGTCATGTCGGTCAAACCGGACTCATGGAAATGGCCATGTACTTGTGAAAAATGGCTAAAAATAGTGTGATGCTATTTAAGAATAGTATTTTCTTGTACATCATCTTTAGGCTTTAGAAACACACTGTGGCTATAGTTGGTGCCTTCTGCATCCCATCAAATGGCGCCCGTGTCATTGAATGACCCTTCTCCTGGGACCTGAGAGGTCTGGAAGGTGTTTACTGAAGCATGTCTGATAGGTAATTAGGTCCTGCTCCATTTAGGGATTTATAAACAAATTTATAAACAAATTAACTCCACTGCTTTGGAGTCAATTTGTGTGACTCAAAATGTGACTCACTGGAAGCCAGTGCAGGGACTTAAGAATTGGAGTAATGTGATCAATTCAGTAGTCTCAATCTGAATCTTATTATGAGAGAGAGAGAGAGAGCGAGAGAGAGAGAGAGAGTAAAGAAACTTACTGGGTATATGTGTGCAACATGATACAGTACATAGAGATACATAGATTAGCAAAAAGGCAAAAATATAAAGCAAGAGATTGACTACAAATTAAGTGTCTACTAGATAATGAAATTGCTCATTACAGGTTTTCTCAATCGCTTCACAGCTTCTGTCAACTCTGAAATCACATTGTCAAATCAGTTAACTCTTAGGCCTACACTGAGGCACTCTGGCCAAAACAGCACATTTTATTGGCAAAAGGCTCTTACCCCATCAAAACGTTTAAAACATGCAGCACAAACAAACCTTTCCTTCAAACAACACAGCTAGTGGCCAGATGAATACATTTTTCCAATCAATCATTAAACAATTGACAATATAAAATTGCAGCTATCAATTTGAACCGGTGCATCCTACCTTGTATGTTGTGCTACATGCCTGTGTGCCTGTGGCAAATGAACCTCTTGTAAAGAATTATGATATATACTTTGAAACATAATTTATTGATGCCATTCTATTCTCATACTTTGGTGGTGAACTGAAATACTCATTACAGAAAAGTAACCAAATGAAATCCATTACATAGGAATATACTGCAGTAGAGTAACAACAGTTCAAATACATACAGTAGGTACTATAGTAGTATTTACTGCAGTAAATATTCAGTCCACTCTGTCACAAAGATTAGGCCACATATTCTCATCTTCTGAAGAGCAACACAAAGTTGGCACCTTTATGGATAGATACAGACTGATTAAGGGGCCATCGTTAAGCAGGAAAAGGCAACTGAGAAAAACTGTATATCAACACCTAAATCATGAAAATATTAACAAAATATCACAACATGTTTCCACCAGCTCTCCCTGCATGGCTGAAGGCAACTGATGAGTTAATGGAGAAAAACAGACAACTGGAGGAAAACAAGGAGACAATGGAGGAGAAAGACTTGGAAATGGAGAAGATGAACCTGCAGTTAGAGGAGAAGAACAGAGAGATGGAGGAGAAGATGAACCTGCAGTTAGAGGAGAAGAACAGAGAGATGGAGAAGATGAACCTGCAGCTAGAGGAGAAGAACAGAGAGATGGAGAAGATGAATCTGCAGTTAGAGGAGAAGAACAGAGAGATGGAGAAGATGAACCTGCAGCTAGAGGACAAGAACAGAGAGATGGAGAAGATGAACCTGCAGCTAGAGGAGAAGAACAGAGAGATGGAGGAGAAGATGAACCTGCAGCTAGAGGAGAAGAACAGAGAGATGGAGAAGATGAACCTGCAGCTAGAGGAGAAGAACAGAGAGATAACTGAGAGAAACAAAAATCTAGAAGAGGGCAGGAAGGCTCTTCAGGAGAAAGACAAACAACTGAAAGATAAAGATGTGGAAATGGAGGAGAGGAAAAGACTTGTACATGAGAGAGACAAACAGATAGAAGAGAGAGAAATCAAAATCAAGGAGAGAGACAAGAGGATAGAGGAGAGTGAGAACAACTCCCAGGAGAAAACCAAACAATTAGAGATGAAAGACAAACTGCTGGAGGGAAAGGACTTGCAGATTAAAGATGGAGAAAATAATCTCAAGGAGAAGATGCAACTTCTGGAGGAGAACAAAAAGAGACTGATGGAGAGAGAGAAGATGCTGGAGGACAAGAAAAGAGAGATGGAGAAGATGTTAAAACAACTAGAGGAGAACAAGAAAGAGGGGGAGAAGATGACACAACAGCTAGAAGAGAAGAACAAAGGCATGGAGAACATGAACCGACAACTTGATGAGAAGAATAAACTCCTCCATCAAAGAGACACAGAACTGGGGAACATGACTACACGAGAGAGGGAGAGAGAGAGTTTACTGGAGAACATGATTAAACGAGAGAGGGAGAGAGAGAGTCTACTGGAGAACATGACTATACGAGAGAGGGAGAGAGAGAGTTTACTGGAGAACATGACTATACGAGAGAGGGAGAGAGAGAGTTTACTGGGGAACATGTCCAGTGAGGTAGAGACCACTAAAAGACAACTGGAGTCACTGGAAAAGGAACTGCAGGACAGGAACAGCCAACTACAGGACCTGAGAACCCAACTGCAGGAACAAGAGAGGGAGCTGGAGGAGAGAAATAAACAGCTGGAGGAGAGAGATAAACAGCTGGAGGAGGAGAGAGATAAACAGCTGGAGGAGAGAGATAAACAGCTGGAGGAGGAGAGAGATAAACAGCTGGAGGAGAAAGATAAACAGCTGGGGGAGAGAGAGGAAGGTGAGTGTGAAACAAATCATTCCTGTGTGTGTACACTATGTCCAGTCACCAAGATGTCCTTACAATCTTAATCACAGTGGAAAAGTATGAAATGGTCCCATCATCCAGTTTATGAATCTGGATAGCTGTACTGCTGTAGTTGAACAGGCTACTGATCCAGTGTCTGTCTGTGTTTCTGTGTTGGGCTCCCAGATCCAGATCCTCCTCCCATCAGGAGAAGACGGAGTTTGGATTATCCTCCACTCAGTAAGTCATCAGTGGTCTCTGCTCCATTCATGGGTGTAGCTTTATCATAGTGGTAGTCAGGGATGCAGAACTCATTACATGTGTGTAACTATCTCTTTGCATTCATGAAGTATGATCCTACCAGCCTGAAACGTCAGATGTAGTGTCAAGTCTAATGGATGGCAGTTTACTTGCTGTGTTTGTTACAATGTTATGATGTGTGTGGTGTCTTTGCTCTAATGTTAGAACTGTTATGATGTTAACTATGTGATGGCTTATTGTGTGTGTGTATGTTTGCAGTGCTATGATGTAACTGTGTGATGGTTTATTGTGCGTGTGTGTATGTGTTTGCAGTGCTATGATGTAACTGTGTGATGGCTTATTGTGTGTGTGTGTGTGTGTTTGCAGTGCTATGATGTAACTGTGCAATGGCTTATTGTGTGTGTGTGTGTTTACAGTGCTATGATGTAACTGTGTGATGGCTTATTGTACGTGTGTGTGTTTGCAGTGCTATGATGAAACTGTGTGATGGCTTATTGTGTGTGTGTGTGTGTGTTTGCAGTGCTATGATGTAACTGTGTGATGGCTTATTGTGCGTGTGTATGTTTGCAGTGCTATGATGTAACTGTGTGATGGCTTATTGTGTATGTGTGTGTTTGCAGTGCTATGATGTAACTGTGTGATGGCTTATTGTGTATGTGTGTGTTTGCAGTGCTATGATGTAACTGTGTGATGGCTTATTGTGTGTGTGTGTGTTTGCAGTGCTATGATGTAACTGTGTGATGGCTTATTGTGTCTGTGTGTGTGTGTTTGAAGTGCTATAATGTAACTGTGTGATGGCTTATTGTGCGTGTGTGTGTTTGCAGTGCTATGATGTAACTGTGTGATGGCTTATTGTGCGTGTGTGTGTTTGCAGTGGGAGGAGAGAGTCCTGGTCCAGCCCCCCCAGTGTCTCCTGCTGTGTCTGAGCTGAGGCTGGTGCTGCTGGGGGGGAGCACAGCTGGGAAGAGGGCAGCAGGAAACACCATCCTGGGCACACACACACTCACACACACATCCACAGAGACCCAGCACAGTGAGAGCAGACAGGGGGAGGTGGCTGGGAGACGGGTGACCGTGGTGGACACTCCAGACTGGTTCTGCAGTGGACTCTCTGAGAAGGACATGAGACAGGACGTGGGGCTTTGTGTCCGTCTGTCTGCCCCAGGACCTCACGCCTTCCTCCTGCTGATTCCAGTGGAGCCGTCTGAAGGGGAGGAGAGGAGGATGCTGGAGAAAATGGAGGATATTTTTGGGGAGGGCTGTTGGGGACACACACTGATCCTCTTCACCCATGCTGAGGGGCTGAGAGAGAGGAGTGTGGAGGAGTTACTCCAGACAGGGAGCCAGGAGCTCCAGCAGCTGGTAGAGAAATGTGGCAACAGGTGTCACCTTCTCAATGTTAAGGACATGCCTGATGACACTAAGATCACACAGCTGCTAGAGAAGATAGAAGAGATGGTGTCAGGAAACAGAGAGCAATTCTACAGCACTGAGACCTACCAGGAGGCAGAGAGACAGCTCAGAGAGATAGAGAGAAGGATGCAGAAAGAACGAGAGGTGGAGGAGAGGAAACTGAGGGAGGAGAGAGAGAGAAGAGAGGAACATGATAAAAATGTGCAGGAGTCTCTGAAGAAGATGGAGGGAGAGATTCAGCAGCATGAAACAGAAATCAGGACATTGAGTGAGAAAACAACAGAACTGGAGAGAAAGATGAAAGAAGAGAGGGATGAGGAGAAGAAGAGAGAGATAGAGCGAGAACTGAATAAAGAGATTGCACTGAGAGAAGAGATGGAGAGAAAGCTGAACAGAGTGAGAGAAAAGAGAGAAAGAGAGAAGAGAGAGATGGAGGAGAGACACAGAGAGGAGATGGAGGAGATGAGAGAGAGCTATGAGAGAGATGCCAGGACTGAAGCAGAGAGAAACCTCATGAAGATCATCCTGCCTCAACTACAGAGAAACATCAGCATCAGCAAGGAGAAGATGGAGGCAGAGTTCAACAGGCAGATGGAGGAGAAGGAGAGAGAAATAGAGAGGATGAGACGAGTGCTTAGTGATAGAGACTCTGAGTCTGAGAGTGAGAGGGGGGCCATCCAGAGACTCAGCATCTCCCTCCTCCATGTGATGAGCCCAGAGTTACAGCACTGAGATGGAGCTTCACATGCATGACCAGCAGGGGGCTCTCACTCTATGTTTATATAAACTTAATGATCCAGAACCCAGAGACTCAGCACGTCTCTCCTCAACATGACCACCAGGGGGCTCTCACTCTATGTTTATATAAACTTAATGATCCAGAACCCAGAGATAGAGTTCTCAACGGGTCGGCCCGACAAACCCGACGGGACCCGCAGGTTCGGGTCGAAAATATAAGCAAATGACTCGGGTCGGGTCGGACCTCGGGCTTAATCTTTTCTGCTCAGTGAAAAAAAAAACATTTATTAATCATCGCAGCTGTTCACCGTAAAGAAAGTCTGCTGCTGCGTGCAACGTGCATCATGGAGAGGGGCAGACGCTGCGTGCAGCCTTTAGCCTGGAGAAGAAGATGGAGTTGGTGAAAAGTAGGCTAAACTTGCCGCAGGTGAATTCACCGTCGCTACTACAGGAGTGGGGAAATCAGAGGTCTGGAAAGTGTTTGGAGTGGTGCTGGATTCAGATGGAAATTCTACAGGTTATGTGCAATGCTCAAAATGCAAGGTGCTGATGAAATATGTGACCCTGCAAGGCGAAACCAGTCGCTTTGGTAAAATTTACAAAATTAAGTTATTGTGCTCACATGAACGGTCATAAACTAAACTTTCCAACGATATGTATATGGAGGGTAGGCCTATTGCAAAAAGTATCGCATAACCGCATCCAGAGTTGGCATGGTTCTTCCGTCACAATACACCGTTTTAAGTAAATTGTCACGCTAATGTGTTGAATCTTCACCTAAATAAAGTCAGGGTTTAACAGTCAAAACGTAGCCTATGTTTTACGTCGGGCCGCGGGCAGGGTTCGGGCAGATAATTCATGTTGATGTGTCGGGTTACATCGGGTCCGGGCTTTAAAAGCCACGGGCCGGGTCGGGTCGGGTTGTAATTTTCTGGCCCGTTGAGAACTCTACCCAGAGACTCAGCACATCTCTCCTCCATGTGAGCACAGAGGATCAGCACGCACACAGAGCTTCTGCAAGTTAAACATCAGGAGACTGTCACAGTGACAGTGAAGCTTCAGACAGAGACAGGAAGGTCAGTGGACGCCTAAAGTCCAGAGACTCTGGACCTCTGTACTCAAGGAGGCACGGCACCGTTAGTCTGAGACTGAGGATATAAGACAGGCCATCATGAAACTGAGCACATCTCTTCAGTGGGACAAACTCAGATGAACAGCCCATAATAACCTCTTTGAAAAAGTCCAGTTTCCGCTCTGCCCACAGCACAGAGACTCTGACCTCGTCAGAGTCACTAACCACCTCCTCATATCATCTGATGGTGGCTCTCCTTCCCTCCTCATCCTCCTGGACCTTTCTGCTGCATTTGATTCTGTCGACCATGGAATTCTTTTAAACCTGCTCCAGCTGACCACTGGACTCAATGACACTGCTCTCAGTTGGTTCAAATCATACACAAACCGGACAGAGTACATCTCCCTGGGCCACTCCAAATCAAATCCACCTGCGGTGTCCCCCAGGGGTCAGTCCTTGGCTCCATCCTCTTCATCCTCTACCTCACCCCCTTGGCCAAATTATCAGCCGTCACAAAATGTCATTCCACTGCTATGCTGATGACACACAGCTCTATGTAAATGCCACATCTGCAACCCCATCCTCACAGTTATCCCCATCAAAACTCACCACCTGTCTGGAGGAGATAAAGGTATTTTCGAATGAAAGGGGTAGTTGGTGCTTTAACGATCAGATTTCCAAACTCCGCCCTATTCTCTACCTCTCAGATGAAGAGAGAGAACCGTAGGCTTGTCTAGAACAGAAAGAGAGAGAGAGAGAAGAGATAGACAGCTGCTGTTACAGAAAACTCTAATAGAGAGAGGGAGTGAAAGACAAATAGGAGAGACTGTTTCAGCAGCTTGGGCAGAAAAAAAAATCACATTTCACAAAATCATAACCTGACGGGTCTAAGCATTACTAAAGCTCATATTTCTACTTTCTTTTCTTTTGTTTATTTGTTTATGTTCTGAATAAATATGTTATTGTTCTGTGGTGTATGCCAATTGTAAGAGAAATCAGGGGGAAATAGATCATCCCAGCATCTGTCATTGTTCCTTGTGAGACAAATGGTTTGTTCCATTCAAATTCGCCCATGCTGGGTGGTCAGATACCAATTCAACTATTTTAATCTGCTGAATACAAATAGACATTTACACCAAACAGTTGTAAATCATTTCCCATTTTCCTGGGTATGCGCTCTACACAGAATCTTCCTGTAACCATCTGCAGCTATAATGCTGAGTTCTAAGACCAGGGCAGATTCTAGACTACTATTAAGGTCGGCTGGAAGAACCATCTGCAGCTATAATGCAAATCATTTCCCATTTCCTGGGCAGGTAAAGTGCGTGTGTTTGTGTGTGTATGTGTGCGTAGGTTGTAACCGGTCTGCCTTACCCAGATAGTATGTACATTGTGTATATGCAATTATTTTTGTTGATGTAAATTTGTAGATTTATTGTACAAAATAAATAGTTGAAAATGTGTCTTATGATATGTTTCATTTCAATGTGTATGGAAGTGCATTGGCCTTCATCACACTGCACTGGTTAAATGAGGCCATCTGTATTAGCTTGTAGGCTACATGGTTAGAGTGCCATTTCAAATAACTAGAGTAGCTGTCCTTATTAGGCATCCACATCATAGTCCATATTATGTCCATTGTCTGTATCATACTCCACCTCTAGATGGTACTGTTGTTGCAGACATCAAATTGCTGCTCGCTTCATCTAGAACATCTAGCGATCGTCTGTCGACCCTTCTACCTGCCCCGTGAGTTTACTTCGGTAATATTCAACGCTGTCTACATTCCTCCACAAGCCAACACAGATGCTGCGGTTTCAGAATTGCAAGAAGTGTTAAATAGACAACAACACACGCACCCTGAAGCTGCGCTTATTGTGGCCGGTGATTTCAATCAAGTACATCTGAACCGGTCCACGCCTGAATTTATTCAACACATTCACTTCCCTACACGTGGTGACAACACACTGGATCACTGCTACACACAGAACGGCATTAAAGACACGCACCATGACTTATAATGCTGGGCTTATTTCAGGGGATATGACGGATTACAAAGCAGCATCTTATAGTTTACGTAGTGCAATTAAAGATGCTAAGCGGCGCTATAGAGACAGAGTTGAAGCTGATTTCTTGGAGGGTGATCCAGCACGAGTGTGGAAAGGACTCCGAACCATCACTGGCTTTGAAAGAAAGTCCCCTCCTATGATGAATGTGAGTAAAGCCCTCCCTGATGAACTTAATGCTTTTTATGCTCGCTTTGACATGAAAAACACAGACTATATTGGACTAGCTGCAGCATGTGAAGCAAATGAGGATGCACCTTTCTGTGTCTCTGAGGTCGATGTGAGCAATGCCTTTAGGAGGGTAAATTGTAGAAAAGCTACTGGACCGGATGGAATTTCTAACAGGGTTTTGAAATCCTGCGCTGCTCAGTTAGCTCCTGTATTCACTTATATCTTTAACACATCATTGGCTCAAGAGACAGTTCCTACTTGCCTCAAGCAGTCTGTTATTGTTCCAGTACCGAAAAACAAAAGTCCATCATGTCTGAATGACTACCGCCCAGTAGCCCTGACGTCTACAGTGATGAAGTGTTTTGAGAAGCTTGTGAAAAACATTATCTGCTCATCCCTCCCTGCCTCCTTCGACCCCCTCCAATTTGCTTACAGAGCCAACAGGTCTACAGAGGATGCCATCTCAAACCTCATGCACACCACCTTAACTCACCTGGAGGAGGGGAACGGGAATTATGTGAGGATGCTGTTCATTGACTTTAGTTCAGCATTCAACACGATAGTACCTCTCACCTTGGTCACAAAGATGAAGGCCTTAGGACTGAACACCACCCTGTGTCACTGGATATTTGACTTCCTCACCAACCGTTCACAAGTGGTTAGAGTGGGGGGTCTGACATCTGACTCATTAACCATCAGCACTGGTGCTCCCAAAGGAGTCTCTGAAGAAGATGGAGGTAGAGATTCAGCAGCATGAAACAGAAATCAGGACATTGAATGAGAAAACGACAGAACTGGAGAGAACGATGAAAGAAGAGAGGGATGAGGAGAAGAAGAGAGAGATAGAAAGTGAGTTAAAGAGAGAGATTACACAGAGAGAGGAGATGGAGAGAAAGCTGAACAGAGTGAGAGAAAAGAGAGAAAGAGAGAAGAGAGAGATGGAGGAGAGACACAGAGAGGAGATGGAGGAGATGAGAGAGAGCTATGAGAGAGAGGCCAGGACTGAAGCAGAGAGAAACCTCATGAAGATCATCCTGCCTCAACTACAGAGAAACATCAGCATCAGCAAGGAGAAGATGGAGGCAGAGTTCAACAGACAGCTGCAGGAGAAGAACAGAGAGATGGAGGGACTGTTGGAGACTGTCCAGAGACTCAGTCGACTGGTGGAGGAGGCTGATCAGAGAAGTTCAGTTCAGAGCTGAGAGATGAGGGGTAGGAGAGAGATCAGAGGGGTGACACTGGCAGAGAGGAGAGGGGGAGAGAGAGAGAGGAGAGGAGGAGGAGAGAGAGATCAGAGGTGTCTTTAAAAAATAGCCATCCTTTCAGGAGAGACAGTTTCATCAGCTTGGGCAGAAAAAAAATCACAATCACATTTCACAATATCATAACCTGAAGGATCTAAGCATTACTAAAGCTCACATTTCTACTTTCCTTTATTGTGTTTATTTGTTTATGTTCTGAATAAATATGTTATTGATCTGTGGTGTATGCTAATTGTAAGAGAAATCAGGGGAACATAGGTTATTCCAGCATCTCTGTGATTGTTCCTTGTGAGACAAATGGTTTGTTCCATTCAAATTAACCCATGTGTGTGTGTGTGTGTGTGCGTAGGCTGTAACCGGTCTGCCTTACCCAGATAGTATGTACATTGTGTATATGCAATTATTTTTGTTGATGTAAATTTGTAGATTTATTGTACAAAATAAATAGTTGAAAATGTGGCTTATGATATGTTTCATTTGAACATGTATGAAAGTGCAATGGTCTTCATCACACTGCAATGGTTAAATGAGGCCATCTGTATTAGCTTGTAGGCTACATGGTTGAAGTGCCATTTCAAACAACTAGAGTAGCTGTCCTTATTAGGCATCCACATCATAGTTCATATTATGTCCATCATCTGTATCATACTCCACCTCTAAATGGTGCTGTTGTAGCAGACATCAAATTGTAAAGTGTAAATCTCCCTGATGTTGCAGAAGGAATCAGATTGAGTAGCAGATTATTACATCATCATTAATATCTACAGGAATGTAATCAGCAGCTTTATCATAGTCTACCTCTAGATGGTGCTGTTGTTTGCAGCATCACAGTATCTGATAAAGAGCACCTCACGTCATCATTAATATCTACAGGAATGTAATCAGGAGCTTTATCATATTCTACCTCTAGATGGTGCTGTTGTTTGCAGCATCACAGTATCTAATAAATAGCACCTCACATCATCATTAATATCTAATGTAATCAGGAGCTTTATCATATTCTACCTCTAGATGGAGCTGTTGTTTGCAGCATCACAGTATCTGATAAAGAGCACCTCACATCATCATTACAGTAAATGCAAAATCTGAATGTATTAAACAGGCAGTGCAAATAGTACAAATATTACATTGATAACATACAAAAAATAGCAATATAAACTAGAAATGCCAAGGTATTACCAGTGCATGAAAATGCAAAATATATTATATAAAATACAAAAGTTAAAACAGATAATGCAGAGATAGTTACAATGATGTTGCTAAGGTAGACATTAGATTAGATTAGATTAGATTAGATTAGACTTTATTGTCCCAGAGGGGAAATTTGTCTTAGTCATACAGTGCTACATACAGCTGCTTATCCTACAAAACACACACTAGTTCAACACCACATACCACATAAAAGACAGCAAGAATAAAATAGAGTAAGCACAGCAGACATAGTAAGCACCTGAGCCTTTCCCCTTGGTATTGAACATTTCCCTAAAAACGCATAGCACCCCCTATACTCAAAAAGTAAGTCATGGTGGTTGCTATGCTAAATAAAGTGGTTGCTATGATGGTTGCTAGGGTGACACTATGGTATTTGCTCAATTGCTATGGTACAAAATAGGGCTGCTAAGCTGTTGCTAGGGTACATATGGTGGTTGCTATGCCAAATAAAGCAGTTGCTATGCTGGTTGCTAGGGTAATCATGTTTGTTGCTATGGTGGTTGCTAGGTTGACATTATAGTGATGATTGCTAGGTTGTTGCTAGGATAATTAACTTGATTGCTATGGTGTTGCTTGGAAACATATTATGATGGTTGCTATACCAAATAAAGTGGTTGCTATGCTGGTTGCTAGGGTAATCATGTTGGTTGTTATGGTGGTTGATAGGTTGACATGAGTTAATAAATGGATGTTGATAAACAGATAGTTTAATGAATGTTGACAGACAAATAGTTGAATGGATGTGTAGGTAGATCCTTTAATGGATGTTTATAGACAGAATGGTTTGAGATGGATGGATGGATGAGAGACAGTTGGATGGAAGGTGCCTTATATATCAAATTTCTTGAATTTCCCCTGGGGATCAATAAAGTATCTATCTATCTATCTATCTATCTATCTATCTATCTTATATTCTTGTTGAGAGAAACACAGAGAGAAATGGAGCCTAGTTGAGCAGATGGCTGTTGGAACAGGTGCATTCATAGCTCTCAAAAAGGTCCTTATGATATCTACCAAGCCTCTCCATGTCTCCACAGTGATTCTCGACCGCACCTTTTCAGCAGCAATCTGGGTTTTGAGGCAGGAACAATTATTTGCCATCACTCTGGCCTTGCGCTCACTTTTTTGACGGATTGATGTCTGGACTCAGTACACCAGTATTCAGTATTTGTTTTGCAAATTTAGTGGAGTAAAAGTCAGATGTTTCCAAAAATAAAATGCTTTTTGGGACTATAGTGTATACCGGGGCAAGCTCTGTAGTGGTTGATCAATGAAAAATACTCCAGCGCTTATTTGATGCGTTTTAATGCAGAAAAAGACCCTGGGGTTTATTTTTGCTGGAGTTACGCTTTAAATACTGGAGTAATGTGGTAAAGCAGTAATCAACCCTGCTGGAGATAAAGGCATGAATGAGTTTTCTAATCATGTTTTGACATCAGCCCTCTAAGTGTGTCATTGTGTTTTAGGTGGTAAAAAGCTGCTTTGGTTATTGCTTTCATGTGGCTGTTGAAATTTAGATACTGGCAATTAATACACTAAGTTTTTAACAGCTTTGCTTTGAACCCTTTTGTGTCAAGGAGAGTGGCATCCCTAAGTCTTTCCACATTTTTACTAAATATAATTACTTCAGTTTTTCTTCAATTTTGAGACGTTCAGTGATTTGGTTAATACACTGACAGATATTCTAGGGGAGCACAGCTGTTTGGCGACAGAGCTAAGTAAATGTGTGTGTCATCTGTATAGCTATGATATGAAATCAAATTAATTTTAATGAAGTGGGAGCATACAGAGGTTCAATAATAGTGGCACCAAGATCGACCCCTGGGGAACACCACAGGTCAAGGACATTGGTGTTGAGGTACAGTTGCCTATGGCAACAAAGAAGTTCCTTTCTTGTAGATATGATTTGAGCACTCAACATGATGCACTTCAACATAAAGCCATTAGAGGGCAGCATATTCCTTCAGTGTGTAACCAGGGCCAATGGAGTATCACAGCACTGAAGCATTGTTTCCTATCAGTGAAAAGCCAGCTCAGTATTTTATGCACTCGTCACGAACCAACATATACAGTTATGAACAATATTATTCATACCCCTGGCAAATATTTATGTAATGTTGATTTTCTCTTGACTAATATGTTTGTTCTGACTGAAAATGACACTGCCACCTGCCAAAAGGTTGTAAGACAATGTGGTAGAAATATGGAATCAAAGAAATAATCGTTTTTTATCTTTTTTAACATTTTTATGAAAAATGGCATGTCCAAAATGATTCATACTCTTTTTTAAATAATCAATGGAAACATCTTTATTTGCCATCAAAGCTCTCAAAACGGTCCTTATAATACCTACCAAGTCTCTCCATGTCTCCACAATGATTGTAGACTGCACATTTTTAGCAGCACTTTTTTAACTGATTGACGTCTGGACTCTGGCTGGGCCACTCTAAAATGTTGACATTGTTCTCTGTTAATCATTTCTTGCCTTGTTTGGCTGTATGTGTTGACTGCGTGTCAGGGTCCCCAATAATGACCGGCGTTCTATACATTATCCCTTACGTACCAGTGCTGCAGGTAGCAATAGTATTATTACACTACCAGTGCTGCAGGTAGCCTACAATAGTATTATTACACTACCAGTGCTGCAGGTAGCAATAGTATTATTACACTACCAGTGCTGAAGGTAGCAATAGTATTATTACACTACCCTGCAGTTAGTAGTTATACTATAGGCCCTACAGGGGGATATTCCAAGTACGTGGTTTAGTGACAAACCTGGGTAAGTTAGCTAAGAGTAAGTGGTAAACCTCCTACAACAAGAGCCCTATGGCATTGTTTTATTAGGAGAATGAAGCCATACAGCTGTTCTATTAGGAGGTTTACCACTTACTCTGAATTAACTTACCCAGGTTTGTCACTAAACCACATCCATGGAATACCCCCCTGGTTATCAAGCAGATACCTTGATCAGTGTTTCATTGAATTAGGCCCATGGAACCTCGCGAAGGCTCAATAGGGGTATCTGCTGTCCCAGACCCCCCCCCCCTCCACACTCAACAGGGGTATCTGCTGTCCCATACCCACCCCTCCACACTCATGATGGGGTTTCTACCAACAAATGGCAACACATTCTTTACCCATTCCTCTTTGTTGTTGTGACTGTTTATGGTCTGTTGAGCAGTATGATGTATACTGATCATAAACAGTCACAGCAACAAAGAGGAATGGGTAAAGAATTTGTTTTCTTTATATATACTGTATATAAATTAAGTTGATTATCGAAACAAAGTGCTCTGCAGACAAGATTTTATGATTGCTGATTTATTTCTCTGTACCAATTGCACACAGTGTAACGTGTTATAGATCAATATCTTTGTTGACTAATACATAAATAAGCACTTAGTGCATCTTCACATGGTCAGTGCAAGATGTAATACAACACAGATAATTATATAGGGTCTGCTCACAAACAATACATGTACACTCTCATCAATATCAATTCCTCCTGAATCTGATGGATGTTGAGACACCTAGGGCTATTTAGGGAAGATAACAAGTTCAGACTTTGGTTTGAGAGCAAAATGGTGTTAATTGGTGGAGTTTAGATCAAGGCAGCTGTTTGGATTAGCAAAGGATAATGAGTGACCGGTTGAATTTGCTCCTCTGCCGAGTGTATGTGGGCATTCCTGGAGCCCCAGGGTCAGCCTCTGGCTGGACAATGCTTTGTGCTGACCGGGCTGGATCTTTATCGCCATGGCAGCCGTGTTGGCACGGCGACCGAGAGAAGGGGTTTAGCTTGTGCTTTCTGCTCTGGCAGCTGGCCACCAGGAGGAGTGTCAAAAACATCACACCGGAACAGCTCACTCCACCTTTCAAGAGTTCCAAAACAGCACCCAACATTTTGCTCAACCTTTCCAGCTCAAGGAGAGACTGTGTGTTGCTGTAAAATATCTGGCACCAGTGTTGGTTAGCAATGTTTTCATTTTCAGCTATGCAATCTGACACAGATGAGACTTTCACACCTCAGCATTTCGGTTCAGGCCACAGATCACAAATCTCACAACGCAACAGGTTTCCCATTTGCTTTGGGGAGTAGCACAGCTTTGGGAACGCAATGCAACAGGTTTCCCATTTGCTTTGGGGAGTAGAGCAGCCTTGGGAACGCAATGCAACAGGTTACCCATTTGCTTTGGGGAGTAGAGCAGCCTTGGGAACGCAATGCAACAGATTTCCTATTTGCTTTGGGGAGTAGCACAGCTTTGGGAACGCAATGCAACAGGTTTCCCATTTGCTTTGGGGAGTAGCACAGCTTTGGGAACGCAATGCAACAGGTTTCCCATTTGCTTTGGGGAGTAGCACAGCTTTGGGCATATTGCTCTGTGTAACAGATTGATTAACGGTTGTTGAAGTAATGCTGTATGTTTGAGTCTGCACACATTGGTCCCCCTACATGAATGAGGTGAATTCAGTTAGAAAACAGAATGACGTTGCGACGTTGTAAACAGTATACACAATCCAAAAATCACAAGCAGCTAAGTAGTTCGTTTTGTTTGTCAATACAAACAAAAAACAACAATGAAGTTAAGAATATTTTTTTTCAGATCTTCCATTGAATATGATATTACCATTATCTCTTGTAAGGTGTTAAAACAATCCGATCGTTCTGTAAGTTTAAACATAACAGACCTTTTCTGTAGGCTAGCAGGCAAACCAAGACTTCTCAACCTCCATTCTCCAAAAGTACATTACCCTACATTACAACTATAGGCCTATTGCAGGCAATAAATAAGTTCATAAATGATCTGACTATATAAGGCATTGCCCGATGTCAAAGTTTTCATCATATGGAATAAAACAAATGGATGTTGTAGAAGCAAAATGTGTAACACAGGAATGTGCTGCTTTAAACAGCATACTGCGTTTTGAACAGCATACTGCGTTTTTACCAGCATACTGTGTTTTTAACAGCATACTGTGTTTTTAACAGCATACTGCGTTTGTGAATGAGGCTGTAGAAAGGCACTGGGTTGATCCATTTCTGCTGAGTTGTTTTGAAAAGTTGTATAATTTCCCAGCATTACCAGATAAGATATGTTGTTTGGATACATATTGAAATGTTGTATAATTTCTTAGCATTACCAGATAAGATATGTTGTTTAGATACAGTACATATTGAAATGTTGTATAATTTCTCAGCATTACCAGATAATATGCTGTTTACACACATATTGAAATGTTGTATAATTTCCCAGCATTACCAGATAAGATATGCTGTTTAGATACATACTGAATAGCCATAAAGAATCATATGGATGATTGATGATCACTGATTGTGTATGACACATGAGGGCTTAAGTTCTACTGGGTTGTAAAGGCATTTAGTATTTAGTGGTATTAAGTCAGGCTCCTATGTAAGTATGTATGTATGTATGTATGTGTGCTTATGTGTATGCATGTGTTTACTTAACTGTATGTGTTTGTATGTATGTGTTTCTATGTATGTGTTTGTATGTATGTGTTTTCATGTGTGTTTGTTTGTTTGTTTGTTTGTGTATGGCTCATATGGTGAGGTCGTCTGAGCGCGCTCTGCAGCTGCCCCTACTGAGGCGGCTCAGACTCCTGGTGTCGTCCACCAGATCCTCCTGAGCACAGGGAGCTTTCCTCCTCTCCTCCTCCTGCGCCTCCTTCACATCTCTCCTCTCCTCCTTCTGCGGCTCCTTCACAGCTGTCGTCTCCCCACTCCCCTGCTCTTGCACCTCCCTCTGGGCCTCCTCCTCCCCACCTCCTGCCTCTGCTCCTGGGTCCTCTGCCTCTCTCCTAAGCTCCAGGGGTTTCTCCTCTTGTGTCAGCCCAACCACAGGCTTCTCCTCCACCAGAGGAGGTGCTGTCTCCAGGCCACCTCCCTCCAGCACCTCCTTCCTCTGCTCCTCTCCCACTGCTGCTGGTATTGAAGCCTCCCCATCCCCCTCCTCCTCTCTCCCTCCCACCACCTCCTCCTCCAGCGGAGGCAATCTCTCCCCCTGCTCTTGCTCTGTCCCAGCAGGAGGAGCTACGGACTCCTCCTCGGGCGTGTGGGCTTCCTGTTCTGCAGGAGTCATCTCCTCCCCTGACACCTCCTCCAGTGTGTCCTCCCCTACGGATGCTCCCACCTGCTCCTCAGCAGAAGACAGCTCCTCCTTAGCCTCCTCTGCCGTTGCCACCTCCCCAGTGCATTGCTCCTGCTCCTTCTCCTCTCTGGCCTCCTGTTCTAACTCGTTCGCCTCCTCCTCCTCCACCTCCTCTTTGCTCTCCTCCAGCCCGTTCTCTGCAGCGGGAGACTCCTCTGTCACCTCCTCCTGCTGTGCTGTTGTGCTCTCTTCACTCTGCCCCTGCACCTCCTCCTCCTCCTCCTCTTCCTCCTCCTCCAGATGGGGGCCATTCATCTTCTCCTCCTTCTCCACCTGAGTCTTCACCTCCTCCCCCCCTGCACCTCCGGTGACAGCACCGTTGCTCAGGGGCTCCTCACTCCTCCCCACTCCTCTAAGCTCCTCTGCATGGTTCCCTGGGCATCCATTCCCCAAACAGGCAGCAGACTCCCCCTGCTCCTCCCCTCCTCCCCCCTCCACCTCCCTTGGGGTCTCCTCAGTCACCTCCCCATCCCCATTGACCTCTAGCTTCACCTCCTCAGCCACCTCCCCATTGGCCTCTAGCTTCACCTCCTCAGCCACCTCCCCAACCCCTTGGCCTCCTCCTGTTCCTCCTGTCACCTCCTGCCCACCTCCCCTGCCCAGCTCCTCGGCAGCAGCACCTCCTCCCTGCTGCCCAGTCGAGTGGTTCTCCACGATCCCGCCCAACAGCGGAGCGGCCAGTTCTGCGTCCAGTTGGTCCGGCAGATGCAGCCCTCGCTCTGCACGCAGAGGTTCCGGCCGTTCCTCCGGCCCTCCGTCCTCGAGTGGTCCGACCAGAGTCCTGATTGCCCTGGCGTCCACCTCGTCCGGCAGGTGGTCGTCTCCGATCTCCCAGATCAGCCTCCCCAGAGCCTCCACGCTACTTGGCTGTAGGGTCGCGACCTCCGGAATCGCAACCTTGAGCTCTCTCCCGTCCACCTCGTCAGCGACCTCGGGCATCTCCCCGGTAAAATCCTCCAAGGGTTCCGGCGCTGCCGCGGTCACTGCCACCTGCCCCCCTGCCTGTGCCCCCACGTCTGCACCTCCTCCCCCCTGCTCTTCCTCCACCTCCTCCTCCTCCTCCTCCTCCTCCTCCTCCTCCAGGATCTCATCACAGATCTCGGTGGTCTGGGCGTAGGACGACAGGGTCTCGTTGTACACTTTGGAGACGTCCTCGGCGGGCAAGGGCGTGGGCATGGACATGGGTATGGACGAGGTCGCGGGCACAGAGGGAGCCTGGCACCGAGCCCTCTCCAGCAGCAGCAGGGACGTGGCCATACCCATGCCCATACCCATGCCAGCCTCCATGCCCACCGCGCTGAGTGGGTAGTAGTGTGGCGTGGCATGACGCTCCTCATCCTCCTCCTCTAGGGGGCGGTAGCCTGCTCGGGAGCACAGGAGTGGCGAGGCGAGCGAGGGCAGGGGGCGTCTCGGGGGCGTCGGCAGGCCGTCGTCCTCGGCCTCACCCTCCCCGTCGTGGCCGTGCGGAACACGCTTCCGGAACACCCGGCGGATCTTCTTCAGGCCCAGGTGTCCGATCTCCGCCACGTTGAGGAAGAGCGAGACGCAGGCCACGGCCAGCATGAAGAGGATGAAGACCGTCTTCTCGGTGGGGCGCGACACGAAGCAGTCCACCGTGTTGGGGCAGGGCCAGCGGCTGCACTGGTACAGCGGAAGGATCCGGAAGCCGTACAGGAAGTACTGGCCCACCACGAAGCCCACCTCGAACAGCGTCTTGAAGATGATGTGGCAGACGTAGGTGCGCAGCAGAGTGCCCTCCAGACGGAACTTCTTGCCGCCCTTGGCGCCGGTCTCCTTGGCGGTGCAGACGCTGGCCTGGTCCCCCGGCGGGCGGCTCAGCAGCTCGGCCACCTCCTCGCGCTCCTTGCGCTTCTCCTGCATGTGCAGGTGGTGCACGGCATGGCCCACGTAGGCCAGCGAGGGCGTGGACACGAAGATGATCTGCAGCACCCAGAGACGGATGTGCGAGATGGGGAAGGCCTCGTCGTAGCAGACGTTCTCGCAGCCGGGCTGCTGCGTGTTGCACACGTAGTCGGACTGTTCGTCGCCCCACACGAACACGGCCGCCGTGCCCAGGATCAGGATGCGGAAGATGAAGAGCACCGTCAGCCACACGCGGCCGATCACCGTCGAGTGCTCGTTCACCTCCTCTAGGATGTTCCCCAAGAAGCTCCAGTCACCCATGTTGGAGTTCAGAGCTGCAGAGGAGGAGAAGGAGGAGGAGGAGGAAGAGGAGGAGAGAGAGAGAGAGGAGGAGAGAGGGGGAGGAGGAGGAGGAGGAGGAGGAAGAGGAGGAGAGGGGGAGGAGGAGGAGAGAGGGGGAGGAGGAGGAGGAGGAGGAGGAGGAATAGGAGGAGAGAGAGAGAGAGGAGGAGAGAGAGGAAGAGGAGAGAGAGAGGAAGAGGAGAGAGAGAGGAAGAGGAGAGAGAGAGAGGGGGAGAGAGAGAGGAAGAGGAGAGAGAGGAAGGTGGGAGAGAGAGAGGAGAGATAGATAGATAGATAGATAGATAGGCGGATGAACATTACATGTGGACATCCAGTTCCCAACCAATACATTTAGTGTAAAAATGGTGGATTGCATGTTTTGCATGCAAATACCTGTAAAACTGTAAACTGCAAATACCTGTAAAAGTCTATGCAGTTTTTGTAATGTCAACAATAGCCAGTTTTTTTTAAACCTGGTGTACTTTGATTGACTGCATGTACCTTGTGAAGTGAAAACAAGTTCTTTGACAGAATAATTTCATTTTGAGTCAGATTTCCAGTGTTTTGGTAAAGTTATTGTGTGCAGAGAAAGATGTGTTAGTATATATTTAACAAAATGTGTTTTTGAGGAAAAAAAAATATCCATTTGGCCAATTGTGTTTTGTAGGTGTGAGTCTGTGTTTAGAAAAGAGTTTAGAAAAGTATCTGAATGCTTGTTAGCGATTGAAAAAAACTGTAAAAAAACCTGTAAGTCAAGGGGTGGAGTAGTCAAGCACTAGAGGGCGCTACAATCACACAGGTTGCCCTGAGACCTGCCTATTCATCTGATTTCTGACATCTGAGGATGTCCTATATACATCGTACACCTATATTTCTGAACCCCCCCCCCCCCCAATATTCAACTATACTCAAAATGGCCAATATAAATACATGATTTTGTTATACTACAATAGCCTATCACTCACCGCTTTCTGAAATAATCACTTGCAGATGTAATCACAACGTAAACGTAACATTTAACCAGAATGCTATCGGCCTACGTCACCATTTACTGTGAATCAAAGTAGACTAGGTCATGGGCCCTGGTGATCAGGTTAGACAGGTTAGGCTACATAGTCCTGCCTGTGTGTGTGTGTGTATGTGCACAGACGTGTCTCAGTGAGCTCAACCGTATCTCTGCCTGCGCGCCATCTCTCCTCCATGAGGCGTCTTTATGGCTACATATTCATGGGACATAATTAGCAAGCTAACAAGTTGAAATGCATGATATCGCACACATGGACAACTGTTGGATCTGAAGGACTGAGATCAGGACTGAGAGAAAACAGACTGAGAGACTCAGAACTGAGAGAACAGGACTAATCCAGAGACTCAGCGCTCAGGATTCCAGCACTACTGAGAGAACAGGACTAATCCAGAGACTCAGCGCTCAGGATTCCAGCACTACTGAGAAAACAGGACTAATCCAGAGACTCAGCACTTAGGTTTCCAGCACTACTGAGAGAACAGGACTAATCCAGAGACTCAGCACTTAGGTTTCCAGCACTACTGAGAGAACAGCACTAATCTAGAGACTCAGAATCTCCAGCACGGCAGCACCGCGAGAAGTGAAAGTGAAACTTAACTTCAGCCATTTCAGAAGGAATTGTAGCTGGGAGAGGAAATGGCCTCCGTATAGCACTCTGAAGAGGAGTTCTCCTGTTTACGCTGAAACACTCAGGGATCCTGTTCTCCTGTCATGGAGTCGCAGTGTGTGTGAAGCCTACAGCAGCAGTGTCCAGTTTGCAGACTGTTTGGTGTGTTGCAGGGGCTGCTGCACTAGACTGAGGTAAGACCCCCTTTGTGATGAACAGACATGCTTTATGAAATAAGAGTTTATACACATTCCATATAGCAATACTAGTTTATACACATTCCATATAGCAATACTAGTTTATACACATTCCATATACAGTACCTGTCTGTGTATATCTTAATATATCTTGTGGTGTGTGTGTGTGTATGTGTGTTAGAGTGTGTGTGTGTAGTGTGTGTGTGTGTGTGTGTGGATTCAGACTAACTTTTTCCACTAGTAGCACAGGTGCTTCTTACTGAACAGTTTAATCGCATCAGTCCAAACTAAAGGCTCATCATTAGATCCAAATGCAACACAACTAAGTGTAGGAGATATGGACTACAATATCACAATATTAATATATATTTATGGTATTGATATGATATTATATAACCCTAATTCCAAAAATGTTGGGGCATTGTGTAAATTGCTAATAAAACAGAATGTAATAATCTGCACATCTTGTGAACCCATATTTAGTTGTGAAAAGGACATAGACAATATATCAAATGTTGAGAGGGACAAATTTGACTATTTCATGGAAAATATAAGCACATTTAGACAACAAAAAGGGTGAATCTATAAGTTAACCAGGGAACTCCTCTCCCACCCTCCCCAATGCTCCGCCTCATGTTACATTGCAAAGCATTATGGGAGTTCAGCACCTACAGTACATAATATAATTAAAATATTCAAATAATCAAGAGACATCCTGAAACCAAGGGACAGGGCTGAAACCAATATTGGGGCTAGAGGTCAAACCAAGGGACAGGGCTGAAACCAATATTGGGGCTAGAGGTCAAACCAAGGGACAGGACTGAAACCAATATTGGGGCTAGAGGTCAAACCAAGGGACAGGGCTGAAACCAATATTGGGGCTAGAGGTCAAACCAAGGGACAGGGCTGAAACCAATATTGGGGCTAGAGGTCAAACCAAGGGACAGGGCTGAAACCAATATTGGGGCTAGAGGTCATTTAAAGGAACACTCTGGCCCTCACATAGATCTCTGTTTCTCAAGGTCACCGAGTCCTGTTGGTAAAAAACCTGCCTAGCTTGTTCTTAATTATCTGACAGACGAGAATTATGGGAAACTGTGTTTCCTGTATATATTTGTAATTTTGTGTGTGTGTGTGTAAACAAGAGAGACAGAAACAGTCAGTGAATGAGAGAGACAGAGAATGTAAGTCTGTGTATGTGTATATTTGTGTGTGTTTGTGTGTATGTATATGTGTGTTTGTGTGTGTGTGTCTGTGTGAATCAGAGAGAGAAAGAGAGTGAGCATGTGAGCATTTGAGTATGAGAGATAATGAACGTGACCAGAAACAAACCAGAACTCTCGACCAGAAACAAAAGACACGTTTTTGATGTGAGTCTTCTGGGTCCTCTATCTACTGTGCTCAACTAACTCTAGACTAAGTAACATGAAACCCCATCACCAAATACCAAAAGCTCTAAAACAAATCTTAAACTAAGTCACATGAAACCCCATCACCAAATACCACCAGCTCTAAATGCAAATCCTAAACTAAGTCATGTGAAACCCCATCACCAAATACCACCAGCTCTAAATACAAATCCTAAACTAAGTAACATGAAACCCCATCACCAAATACCACCAGCTCTAAATACAAATCCTAAACTAAGTCACGTGAAACCCCATCACCAAATACCACCAGCTCTAAATACAAATCCTAAACTAAGTAACATGAAACCCCACCACCAAATACCACCAGCTCTAAATACAAATCCTAAACTAAAAGACAGCCAAGATCAATGACCAATGAATCAACACAAAAGACTAAACAATGAACGTGACGTGCCAGTGAGGCACCAAGCGAAGCTGCCCTGCGTCTGCCAGTGAGGCACCAAGCGAAGCTGCCCTGCGTCTGCCAGTGAGGCACCATGCCAAGCTGCCCTGCGTCTGCCAGTGAGGCACCACGCCAAGCTGCCCTGCGTCTGCCAGTGAGGCACCACTCCAAGTTGCCCTGCGTGAGAGACACTACGGTCGTCAGAAAGGGCGTCTTTTATAGAAGTTGCCCAACAGGGACAGACTGGCCATCTGGCATACCGGGCATTTTCCCGGTGGGCCGACGCACCTTTTGGGCCGATAGAGTAGGCTATTATATATTTTAATTTGCTCAGAGCCAGGAATCCGTGAGTGTATCAAAATAGTCAGTGTTCGAATTATACCTTGAGCTGCCGTGATTTCACACTTGTGGTTCACAGTCAATTTTCCTCGAAATATAGGTCATATTACCGTGGCTGGCTGGCTGGCCGACATCATACTAGCAAGCACAATTTACCTTCCACGTTATGCGAAAGAATGAAATTGGGTAAACACTGTTTCAAGGTGCGCCCCGTGCGTAAAATTGCGTGCCACAGTCAAATATTTTTTGGTATAGCAGTGCAATGCAAACATGGAAATGCATACAGAGCAATAGCACAGAAATGGCAAACATGCAACTTAAATTTAAGGCCCAGAATTGTTTACAGATGGGCTACAGAAAGTCTCCCGTTTAATAGCCAAGTTCACCTAGCCTAATACAAGGCCAGCCGGTTCATTTGATTCGTTTTTCTTGGATAGCCTAAGCCTGCAAAACATCAAGCAAATAAAAAAATTACTTGTTCACGGTTGGAAAACAAATATCTTCACGTTGTTTAGCCTAGGCATTTCATATCATGTAGCCTAGTGCATTGTGCGCCTGGTGTTCTATCACAAAACGTTTGTGCAGCAATACGCTTTTAAGAAAGGCTGATCTCTAATAATGGCAACAAAGAAAGACATTTCACGTCCAATTGATTATTATATGTTCACATAGCGTTTCAATCATGCAGAAATAACACCAATGTAGAAGCTTAAAAATATAAACAATATTGCAGGTAGGTTAGCCTACAGTATGTCAGCAACATGTTGAAGTTTGTTGAATTTGAGCGAGAAGACGTAGACGTGAGCAAGCGTACAGAGCAGAGGGAGATATAGCCCACATGATCACAAGAACTCAGTGATGGAGCAGGTGGTGGAGATATAGCCCACATGATCACAAGAACTCAGTGATGGAGCAGGTGGTGGAGATATAGCCCACATGATCACAAGAACTCAGTGATGGAGCAGGTGGTGGAGATATAGCCCACATGATCACAAGAACTCAGTGATGGAGCAGGTGGTGGAGATATAGCCCACATGATCACAAGAACTCAGTGATGGAGCAGGTGGTGGAGATATAGCCCACATGATCACATGAACTCAGTGATGGAGCAGGTGGTGGAGATGTAGCCCACATGATCACAAGAACTCAGTGATGGAGCAGGTGGTGGAGATATAGCCCACATGATCACAAGAACTCAGTGATGGAGCAGGTAGGCTGTGTGACATGCCATGCTAACGATGATGATTATGATGACTTATTAATCATGATAATGTGATGTGGTAATGATAACATAGTAAGGCCGTGTTGGTCAGATTCATCAGTTTCCGTCAGACGCCCAAAATTCAACATTGATGGCATGAGTGATGGTTGGTCTCTCAAAGTAGAGCGTCAAAAGGGCTCTATCGGGTTCGCAATGAGAGAGAATGAGAGAGTGTGTGTGTTTGTGTGTTTGTGTGTGTGTGAGAAAGAGTGAGAGAGAGAGAGAGTGTGTGTGTGTGTGTGTGTGTGTGTGTGTTTGTGTGTTTGTGTGTGTGTGTGCCCTGCTTCTGTTTAAGGGTCAGAAAACAAAAAATGGCAAAAGAAACACAAACATAAATGTTTAGTATTTATTATGTAAGGGATAATGTATAGAACGCCGGTCATTATCTGAAAATAAGTCTCGACCGGGCAAACACTAAGACAGGTCTTATTTCGTCCTAAAGGGACATATTTTCAGATAATGACCGGCGTTCTATACATTATCCCGCCTATTATATGGGCTACTTGCCGAAACTAAAAAATTAACTCCACGATATGTCTCTTTACATTTATTGTTACCATTTCGTCGTGGCTTTTGCTGAGAGACAAATAGCTCACAACACACGCTGAACTTGAATCAAACATTCTTTAGAACACAGCTGACCAACCGTCTGCTTTCACTTCACAGTGATATGAGAGACTTAAAGCAGAAGCACAAAACATGTTGCCAGTGAGAGTGGTAATTATATGTTTGCAGCGGTAATTACATGAAAATAACTTACTGTAGAACGTTCGGGAAATCCCATTCAAGTCAATGGAGCCTTCTACTAGCATTGTGAAGAGCCGTCTATTAAATAAAAATAGCATAGTAGAAAAAAAAGAATGAGAGCTAAGGCTTCAAAACAAAGTCCAAAACCCAGATGAAGCCCTCTTGCTCTCAGTGCCCCACTCGGTGGAGATGGCATCAGATGAAGCCCTCTTGCTCTCAGTGCCCCACTCGGTGGAGATGGCATCAGATGAAGCCCTCTTGCTCTCAGTGCCCCACTCGGTGGAGATGGCATCAGATGAAGCCCTCTTCCTCTCAGTGCCCCACTCGGTGGAGATGGCATCAGATGAAGCCCTCTTCCTCTCAGTGCCCCACTCGGTGGAGATGGCATCAGATGAAGCCCTCTTGCTCTCAGTGCCCCACTCGGTGGAGATGGCATCAGATGAAGCCCTCTTGCTCTCAGTGCCCCACTCGGTGGAGATGGCATCAGATGAAGCCCTCTTGCTCTCAGTGTGTGTGGGACTATACAGCAGAGAGACTACAGAGGCTCAGGCTTTTCTTCCCCGGCCTTCCTCTCAGTCTGTAGTGCAGTTTCACTTGCGGACAAGGAAACATGCTCTTCAAAAAGATTTATTGCTAACTATGTACAGTACAAAACTGGCACAGCTGGCATCATCATAACTATGTACAAAGAGACCAATCAAAGGGCTGAGTAGATTGGCATGGTAAAGTCCCATTTGAAACTGGCACAGCTGGCGTCATCATAACTATGTACAAAGAGACCAATCAAAGGGCTGAGTAGATTGGCATGGTAAAGTCCCATTTGAAACTGGCACAGCTGGCATCATCATAACTATGTACAAAGAGACCAATCAACAGGCAGACGTGCAGGTTCAGGTCATTTTTTTTTGCTGATTGAACACCTGTGTGATGTCTTGATTGGCAGTTATCAGAAGCTGCTTTGACACAGAGAGAACTGGACAAAGACACAACACTGTGTCCCACTCGGTGGAGATGGCATCAGCTGGAGGGCGTGGCTTGTGCTGAGAGGCGAAACAGGGCGTTGCCTGGCAACAGAAAACCCAAAACGTCTCTCAAGTTGGACGTTCCCCCGGCGTGACGTAGTGACGTCCTCTTAAAGGACGGAGCCCCAATCACGCTGCAGCCAATTAAGGGTCATTCACCCACAGGACCGTCTCAATCAAACCAGCAACCAGAGAGAATACAGAACTGAGCTAACATGGAACAAAACTCTGTGTGTGTGTGAACTAGAGAGAGATGAATTGACGGTGAGCATGAAGGTGTGTGTGTGTGTGTGTGTGTATTTGTGTACGAGAGATAATTAGTATAGCATGCATGTAATTGTCGTGTGTGTGTGTGTGTGAACAAGAGAAAGAAAGTGTTAGTGTGTGAATGAGAAAGCAGGAAAGAGACAATGTTAGTGTGTAAGTGTGTGTGTGTGGTGTGTGCTGTTGTATTCAATAAGACATTAACACAACTCTTATCTCTCCGCTCTGTTTCCTCCTGCAGGTTTTAAACTGGTCATCCCTGATCGTGCTGTGAAGTGTAAAGATGGTGATGATGTCACACTGCGCGGTCACCTCTCTCCTGAAACCAATGCTGTTGCCATGGAGATCAGGTGGTTTAAGGGGACAGACTGTATCTACCTGTATAGGAATGGTCATGTGATAGAGGGGAGGGGCTATGAGGGCAGAGTGAGTGTGGACCCCCAGCAGCTGCA
>NC_055958.1:40085875-40108375 GCF_018492685.1 Alosa sapidissima | reverse complement strand
ACACACTGACGGTCTGCAGTGGAGTCACACATTCATCATGACACACACACGCACACACACACACACACACACACACACAACCCACAGGCAAACAGGGATCAACACACCCGGACCACCTTTACAACCCACAGAGATCCAACACATACACAGTGTGTTTGATCTCTGTGGGTTATAAAGGTGGTGTGTATGTGTTTGATCTCTGTGGGTTGTAGAAGGTGGTGCATATGTGTTTGATCTCTGTGGGTTATAAAGGTGGTGTGTATGTGTTTGATCCCTGTGGGTTGTAAAGGTGGTGCGTATGTGTTTGATATGTGTTTGATCCCTGTGGGTTGTGTGTGTGTGTGTGTATGTGTTTGATATGTGTTTGATCTCTGTGGGTTGTAAAGGTGGTGTGTATGTGTTTGATCTCTGTGGGTTGTAAAGGTGGTGCGTATGTGTTTGATATGTGTTTGATCCCTGTGGGTTGTGTGTGTGTGTGTGTATGTGTTTGATATGTGTTTGATCTCTGTGGGTTGTAAAGGTGGTGCGTATGTGTTTGATCTCTGTGGGTTGTGTGTGTGTGTGTGTATGTGTTTGATATGTGTTTGATCTCTGTGGGTTGTAAAGGTGGTGCGTATGTGTTTGATCTCTGTGGGTTGTGTGTGTGTGTGTGTATGTGTTTGATATGTGTTTGTGATATGTGTTTGATCCCTGTGGGTTGTGTGTGTGTGCGTATGTGTTTGATCTCTGTGGGTTGTGTGTGTGTGCGTATGTGTTTGATCTCTGTGGGTTGTGTGTGTGTGTGTGTATGTGTTTGATATGTGTTTGATCTCTGTGGGTTGTGTGTGTGTGTGTGTATGTGTTTGATATGTGTTTGATCTCTGTGTGTTGTGTGTGTGTGCGTATGTGTTTGATCTCTGTGGGTTGTGTGTGTGTGCGTATGTGTTTGATCTCTGTGGGTTGTGTGTGTGTGTGTGTATGTGTTTGATATGTGTTTGATCTCTGTGTGTTGTGTGTGTGTGTGCGTATGTGTTTGATATGTGTTTGATCTCTGTGGGTTGTGTGTGTGTGTGCGTATGTGTTTGATCTCTGTGGGTTGTGTGTGTATGTGTTTGATATGTGTTTGATCTCTGTGGGTTGTGTGTGTGTGTGCGTATGTGTTTGATCCCTGTGGGTTGTGTGTGTGTGTGTATGTGTTTGATATGTGTTTGATCTCTGTGGGTTGTAAAGGTGGTGCGTATGTGTTTGATCTCTGTGGGTTGTGTGTGTGTGTGTGTATGTGTTTGATATGTGTTTGTGATATGTGTTTGATCCCTGTGGGTTGTGTGTGTGAGCGTATGTGTTTGATCTCTGTGGGTTGTGTGTGTGTGCGTATGTGTTTGATCTCTGTGGGTTGTGTGTGTGTGTGTGTATGTGTTTGATATGTGTTTGATCTCTGTGGGTTGTGTGTGTGTGTGTGTATGTGTTTGATATGTGTTTGATCTCTGTGTGTTGTGTGTGTGTGCGTATGTGTTTGATCTCTGTGGGTTGTGTGTGTGTGCGTATGTGTTTGATCTCTGTGGGTTGTGTGTGTGTGTGTGTATGTGTTTGATATGTGTTTGATCTCTGTGTGTTGTGTGTGTGTGTGCGTATGTGTTTGATATGTGTTTGATCTCTGTGGGTTGTGTGTGTGTGCGCGTATGTGTTTGATCTCTGTGGGTTGTGTGTGTATGTGTTTGATATGTGTTTGATCTCTGTGGGTTGTGTGTGTGTGTGCGTATGTGTTTGATCCCTGTGGGTTGTGTGTGTGTGTGTATGTGTTTGATATGTGTTTGATCCCTGTGGGTTGTGTGTGTGTGTGTGTATGTGTGCGTATGTGTTTGATCTCTGTGGGTTGTGTGTGTGTGAGTATGTGTTTGATCTCTGTGGGTTGTGTGTGTGTGTGTATGTGTTTGATCTCTGTGGGTTGTGTGTGTGTGCGTATGTGTTTGATCTCTGTGGGTTGTGTGTGTGTGTGTGTATGTGTTTGATATGTGTTTGATCTCTGTGGGTTGTGTGTGTGTGTGTGTATGTGTTTGATATGTGTTTGATCTCTGTGTGTTGTGTGTGTGTGCGTATGTGTTTGATCTCTGTGGGTTGTGTGTGTGTGCGTATGTGTTTGATCTCTGTGGGTTGTGTGTGTGTGTGTGTATGTGTTTGATATGTGTTTGATCTCTGTGTGTTGTGTGTGTGTGTGCGTATGTGTTTGATATGTGTTTGATCTCTGTGGGTTGTGTGTGTGTGCGCGTATGTGTTTGATCTCTGTGGGTTGTGTGTGTATGTGTTTGATATGTGTTTGATCTCTGTGGGTTGTGTGTGTGTGTGCGTATGTGTTTGATCCCTGTGGGTTGTGTGTGTGTGTGTATGTGTTTGATATGTGTTTGATCCCTGTGGGTTGTGTGTGTGTGTGTGTATGTGTGCGTATGTGTTTGATCTCTGTGGGTTGTGTGTGTGTGAGTATGTGTTTGATCTCTGTGGGTTGTGTGTGTGTGTGTATGTGTTTGATCTCTGTGGGTTGTGTGTGTGTGCGTATGTGTTTGATCTCTGTGGGTTGTGTGTGTGTGTGTATGTGTTTGATCTCTGTGGGTTGTGTGTGTGTGCGTATGTGTTTGATCCCTGTGGGTTGTGTGTGTGTGTGTGTATGTGTTTGATATGTGTTTGATCTCTGTGGGTTGTGTGTGTGTGCGTATGTGTTTGATCTCTGTGGGTTGTGTGTGTGTGTGTGTATGTGTTTGATATGTGTTTGATCTCTGTGGGTTGTGTGTGTGTGTGTGTATGTGTTTGATATGTGTTTGATCTCTGTGGGTTGTGTGTGTGTGTGCGTATGTGTTTGATCTCTGTGGGTTGTGTGTGTGTGCGTATGTGTTTGATCTCTGTGGGTTGTGTGTGTGTGCGTATGTGTTTGATCCCTGTGGGTTGTGTGTGTGTGTGTATGTGTTTGATATGTGTTTGATCTCTGTGGGTTGTGTGTGTGTGTGTGTATGTGTTTGATATGTGTTTGATCTCTGTGGGTTGTGTGTGTGTGTGCGTATGTGTTTGATCCCTGTGGGTTGTGTGTGTGTGCGTATGTGTTTGATCTCTGTGGGTTGTGTGTGTGTGCGTATGTGTTTGATCTCTGTGGGTTGTGTGTGTGTGCGTATGTGTTTGATCCCTGTGGGTTGTGTGTGTGTGCGTATGTGTTTGATCTCTGTGGGTTGTGTGTGTGTGCGTATGTGTTTGATCTCTGTGGGTTGTGTGTGTGTGCGTATGTGTTTGATCCCTGTGGGTTGTGTATGTGTGTGCGTATGTGTTTGATCTCTGTGGGTTGTGTGTGTGTGTGCGTATGTGTTTGATCCCTCACTCACTCAGAAATGTGGTGAACTCCACGGAGATGAATTGTGGGCTGTTGTCTGTGGTTATTGCAGCGGGCGAACAGCTCCTCTAAAAAGTTAGTGACCGTGTGTGTGGTGACAGACCCCGTAGAGGCCACTTCAGGCCACTTAGACAGACAAACTGATATGGAGCCAGGCTGCTCTCTGACAACATCACAACCTCACAGAGACATTGACATTCAGTAGAAAATACCACAGATTCATGCCCCCCAGGTATCCATTCAAATAACATTGTGCATGTAAACGGATCTGAACATGTTTACAGGTAACACATAGCACTACTACTCTAGATCAAGCTGCTTCATGTAATAGCATGACATGCGCTTATAGTTCTATTCCCACATTGATTTCTGCCCAACCTCCCCATAGTGAAAAAGGCGATTTTAAAACTAGAAACCCAACTAATGTTCTTTCTATACCTCAGCATATTCCTCTAAAGCCAGAGGTAGAGTAGTAAAGTGGTGAACTCTGCAGAGATGAATTGTGGGCCGTTGTCTGTGGTTATTGCTGTGGGTTTGCCCCAGTGGGCAAACAGCTCCTCTAAGAACTCAATGGCCGCGTGTGTGGTGACAGACCCCGTAGAGACCACCGTCACTAAGCGCCCTACATACTAGCCACTCCCGACCGCTAGCGTGACAATGTGACGTCACGGGAACGCCGTAACCATTTATACTCGCGCGTGGTGGTCACACTAGTTGCAATATTCTCCTGAATTGGCATTGGCCTCAATGACCGTAAAAACTGCCCTCTGTGATGATACTTCAGACTTCGGTTGCTGCTATTCACAACTACCATCGTTACCATCTAGTTTCCAAGGTGTGTGCAGCTAGATAGATAGATAGATACTTTATTCATCCCGAGGGAAATTTTAGCTAGCTGGCTTGTGCTGAAAGATGAGTTTGTGTAATTTCCTAAGGTGGAAAGAGATTTTTTTCAGGTCTTAGATATCCTTTGGTTGAAAATACATATCTTTGTTACCTTTTGCTGGATTATTGGCATGTCCCTGGGTCCTAGGTCTTTCATCTTAATTCCCTGTGTTACATCTCTCTCTGGTAGCTTCATTAACTTATCCAGCAAACTATTTAAAAATCACGAACTCTCGCTGTAACTTAGCCAGGTTAATTTCCCTCTCTTCTCAAACTGACTATTCAAACATGTTTATTTAAGATGTGGGCTAGGCTATATGAAATGCCTGAATGTGGTTGATGTCATATAGAGGCGCGCATGCTCCCTGATCTTGGCTTCAAGCTCATCCTGCTTGTCGCGCGCATCTGAAAAAAAATCTCCTGTGCACCACCTGCCTGTGGGAGGCTGAAATTTCTCGTGCAACAGAGGAAATGACGCAATTTTGACGTCACGTTGTCGCGCTACCGGTCAGGAGCGGCGAGTATGTAGTACCCTTAAAGGGGAGGGTATGACTGTGATGGCCCCGGGCTACACAGTGGTTGTTCCAGCAAAACAAGCTTTGTCTTTAAAGCAGTGAAAAGGCATCAGGCTGTTTGAACTTGGCCCAGGGTGTCGTATGTGCGCTGTCCTTTTAAGCTTAGCCCAGGGTATCGTACTGTATATGCGCTATACATTTACATGGTGTTATTTTAGATGTAAATGTCATGTCGGTCAAACCGGACTCATGGAAATGGCCATGTACAGTGGGTCCCCGTTAAGTTTGGACGGGTTCCTTCAGGAATCACGATCCCCATTTTCTCAGCAGAAATGGCACAAACGGCAGTTGACACAAACAACCACAAGGTGTCACTTTGGAGTTCTGCCACTACTATTTTTGATGCGACTTGACTTACTGCTTCCATGATGCAGTTTCCAAGTCAGTAGAACAATCAGAGAAAGCTGAGCCATTACCAAACATATATGATAATACAATAGCGTGAGTTTATATATCTTATACCCTATTTGTCACGGTTACTTATAGATTTGATAGTGTAACGATAAGAGCATAAGAGACTTTCAGCGGGGGCACGGAAACTTAATTTGATCACGGTAGTTTAAGCTTACACTTGACAAAACATTCTAATATGAAAATGTAGATGCAATTGTTGTAAGATGGTGCAGCTCCTTTAAGAAAGCACCGTGCAAAAAAGTAGACGTGCTGGAGCGAGTCATATTCAAAATGCAAAAAATAACACCGCAGATAAAACCAATTATCCTCATTCATTGCAACCGCAGCATGCCTGCTTGCCGACGTTTAAACAAAATATATCAAAGCACCTTTTGCGTTTGAATGTAACACGAAAAAATGTTTAAACAGCTGGACAAATGATTTAGCTAATTGATTATAGCCTGTACACCAGCAATTGTTGAACATTTGGAAAAAGATCGCTCAGCTGTTGCCACAGTCATAGGCAATGTAGAAACAACATGAGAGCAGTACACACTTCCCCGAATGTGGATGTTACACTGTCATAATCTACCACCAGCCTTTTGGCAAGTTGAAAAATAGATGACTTCTGTGAAATCTCTGCTTTAAAGCAAGACCTGAATGAGAGGAGTTGTGTTGGGAATGTCGGTGCAATGTCCATGCTATAATGGTCTGACAAACGTAGGCTACTGCCTTTTCAAGCAGTTCATCATCACCGGCGAGTTGAAGGATCATAGGACGTAAAGACTCAAACACATAACAAGTTTCCCGCATGCTTGCACATCTTTGGGAGAGCTGACTGATTATGATGTCCAGAGTTGCATTAAATACCTGCACTTTTAAGTATCTCTCTGCATCGGTTAAGCGTTTATCTTCCGATAGTTCGTCAAAGTGACGCTTCACTCTTCACATTTTCAAATGTACTCTGAACCCCCATTTATTTGCGAGTGTCTGCGCTGTAGCCTTGGCCTGGTCAAAGGCACGCAGGTAGTCAGAAAGGACCGGTATAGAATTTTCCAGCAATTGCATTGCGGGGGTAGCGACGGAGGTCACAGGCCCTGGTGCGACTGCACTTGCTGCACCTACTAGGCCTAGTTACGCCACTGCGTGGAGCGCTAATGTGTCTACTGTAAATCATTCATGTGTGAAAGTCATTAGGCTGGAAGCGCTAATGTGTCTAAGCTCATTAGTCTACTTTCAATAGGCCTACTGTACAGCCTGAGAGGGGGAACATAACCTATAGCCTAGGCTACTGTAGAGTAGGCCTACAGTAGGCTAAACAATCAGTTGTGAAAGTCTGCAACGAAAGTTTCCTAATGGAAGCGCTAACGTGTCTATTGAGCTCATTAGCCTACTTTCAATAGGCCTACTGTACAGCCTGAGAGGGGGAACATAGCCTACTGTAGAGTAAACAATCAGTTTACTTAGTTACATTTGTTTAGTTAAATCCAGTTTTCTACTCTATCTCCATTATATGCTTAGCCTATAGAAAGACATTCAAAATGTGTGAAAGTCATTAGGCTGGAAGCGTGTCTACTGTCAGTGACTAATGCGAGAAGCGGGTTCTGTGTTGTAGGCTATGCATTTTTCCGACACTTGGCTGCAAGCTCCCCTCCCCCACCCCCTTCTTTCACAAGCAGTGCAGCTTTCTGAAGCAGTGCCTTTTGAAGCTAATGTAACAAATACCACCAATATTGTTGTGTGGCAATAAAAGTATCCAGGGTTTGCGCAAGTAGCCTAAATATATAAATAAATTAAGGACATACAATCCTTAACGTGAAAAAGCTTAACGTAGCTTAATGTCCCAAACAACAAGTCGTTTTATGCGCTCATTATAAAGAAAGTTTAACGTGTCCCAAAACAGCTGTCAATTAATCACCAAACGTCAAGAGGGTTGAGTCTGAATGACACCGAGTTTTAGACACTGAGTTTTTGAAGTTAAGAAATATTTTCTGCAGTACCCAGAAGTTCGCATCATATTGCGGGTGACTTTGTAGTTCTTTAGAGCCCTATTTCTACTAGCCCTGCTGTCTGTACCACATCCATTACGGACACTATTATCACGATTACCACTGCAACCTCCAAGCTATGTTGGGCAGAGGGTCGAAACAAGCATGGTATGCTTAGTGGACACCGTTGTATACACGCACCTCCATTCAGAGACGCACCGTGACTATCACTGTCATAGACGATCGATCATAATCTCCAAAAGGATATTCTTCTTCAGAATTAGAATAGGTGAATAACATAGCTTACCTAAGACTTCATCACACGTGAACGTTTTTCAACATTTGGTGTAGGCCTATTTCTGCTTAATTTCTGCTTCAATTTCTACAACACTATGGCCTGCATCGCTTCCGCGTCATTACATATGCACGTCTTTGTGTTTCTCGCGTGTAATACAAGTATTTCCTGAAAACTTTTGGGTTTGAAGAGTAGAGTAGGCCTACAAATGAGATTTGTCACCGTACCTGGATCTATCGTCTATTTTAAGCAGTATCGTTGTTTGTCGCAATTAATAGCCTCAAGGGCCGGATTACATTATTATTTTGTCATACGTCGCGGGCCGGAATTGGGCAGGACGCGGGCCGGATTTGGCCCGCGGGCTGGGTGTTTGAGACCCCTGCTGTAAATCATTCAAAATGTGTGAAAGTCATTAGGCTGGAAGCGTGTCTACTGTCAGTGACTAATGCGAGAAGCGGGTTCTGTGTTGTAGGCTATGCATTTTTCCGACACTTGGCTGCAAGCTCCCCTCCCCCACCCCCTTCTTTCACAAGCAGTGCAGCTTTCTGAAGCGGTGCCTTTTGAAGCTAATGTAACAAATACCACCAATATTGTTGTGTGGCAATAAAAGTATCCAGGGTTTGCGCAAGTAGCCTAAATAGGCCTATATAAATAAATTAAGGACATACAATCCTTAAAGCTTAACGTAGCCTACATGTATTAATGTCCCAAAACGTCAACAAGTCGTTTTATGCGCTCATTATATATGGATTTCTATGAAACGCCACGAAAACATGCGTGCGCAACCAAGAGGCAGAAAGCACCATAGAACAGCATAGAGCAATGCAAAAGAGCAAAAGAATAAAATGAGTTTTTGTGCTGACAACTGCACCAATTCGAAATCACGATGGTTAGAGAATGTTAAATATGTTCAATATCCCTAACGGAATACATGTCTTCGCCAAAAATGACAAAATACGATGTTATGTTAATAATGCAAATGAACGGCACACTTTGAAATATAGTCGGAAATGAGATGTTATCATCATTGAGACAACAGGGGTATACAATAAAATCCGATTGTAGCTTACAGCAGCCGGCTATTTAGGTTAAGTTTATAACGTTGTGGACGGCCACCAAGCGTCTTCTGCCCCACGGCTGCGGCACAGTCTTGAGTGACCGGATTCATTTTCCTTTGTCATATGAATGCTGTCATTTTGTTAACTTTACTGTTAAGGAGATGCTGTAGGCAAAGGCTATATTTCAACCTCGTTAGTGTCAGAACTATTCACAAGGTTTCTGGGCAGCATTTTTATGTTCTGTTAGCAAGCGAACTTCTCATGACTACCGACAAAGTAGCCTACTGCCAGCTGACGAAGCTCTCATTTTAAAACATTACTGAGAGACAGGCACTATACAATCAAGAAATCTTGCCACTGAATCCAAAACTATGTTTAACATTATGTACAAAGCTTAGGCTACAGTGGATTAGCATGTTGCAGGGGCTGCTAAAAACAGAGAAACGCACTGAAAACACTGAAAACAGCCCTTGCTGTCGAATGCGCCGTCCAGTTCGACCGTTGAACGCCACAGCGGACTATGCTGCCCCCAAGCGGCTGCAGTTGTACTTACATGTCACCCAGCTGCGTGAATCACCATTATCGTGAATGAAGTGTCAATTTTTAACGGGGACCCTCTGTACTTGTGAAAAATGGTTAAAAATTGTGTGATACTCTTTAAGAATAGTATTTTCTTGTACATCATCTTTAGGCTTTAGAAACACACTGTGGCTATAGTTGGTGCCTTCTGCATCCCATCAAATGGCGCCCGTGTCATTGAATGACCCTTCTCCTGGGACCTGAGAGGTCTGGAAGGTGTTTACTGAAGCATGTCTGATAGGTAATTAGGTCCTGCTCCATTTAGGGATTTATAAACAAATTTATAAACAAATTAACTCCACTGCTTTGGAGTCAATTTGTGTGACTCAAAATGTGACTCACTGGAAGCCAGTGCAGGGACTTAAGAATTGGAGTAATGTGATCAATTCAGTAGTCTCAATCTGAATCTTATTATGAGAGAGAGAGAGAGAGAGAGAGAGAGAGAGAGTAAAGAAACTTACTGGGTATATGTGTGCAACATGATACAGTACATAGAGATACATAGATTAGCAAAAAGGCAAAAATATAAAGCAAGAGATTGACTACAAATTAAGTGTCTACTAGATAATGAAATTTCTCATTACAGTTTTTCTCAATCGCTTCACAGCTTCTGTCAACTCTGAAATCACATTGTCAAATCAGTTAACTCTTAGGCCTACACTGAGGCTCTCACCCCATCAAAACGTTTAAAACATGCAACACAAACAAACCTTTCCTTCAAACAACACAGCTAGTGGCCAGATGAATACATTTTTCCAATCAATCATTAAACAATTGACAATATAAAATTACAGCTATCAATTTGAACCGGTGCATCCTACCTTGTATGTTGTGCTACATTCCTGTGTGCCTCTGCCAAATGAACCCCTTGTAAAGAATTATGATATATACTTTGAAACATAATTAATTGATGCCATTCTATTCTCATACTTTGGTGGTAAACTGAAATACTAATTACAGAAAAGTAACCAAATGAAACCCATTACATAGGAATATACTGCAGTAGAGTAACAACAGTTCAAATACATACAGTAGGTACTATAGTAGTATTTACTGCAGTAAAGATTCAGTCCACTCTGTCACAAAGATTAGGCCACATATTCTCATCTTGTGAAGAGCAACACAAAGTTGGCACCTTTATGGATAGATACAGACTGATTAAGGGGCCATCGTTAAGCAGGAAAAGGCAACTGAGAAAAACTGTAAATCAACACCTAAATCATGAAAATATTAACAAAATATCACAACATGTTTCCACCAGCTCAGAAGAACAGAGAGATGGAGAAGATGAACCTGCAGCTAGAGGAGAAGAACAGAGAGATGGAGAAGATGAACCTGCAGCTAGAGGAGAAGAACAGAGAGATGGAGAAGATGAACCTGCAGCTAGAGGAGAAGAACAGAGAGATAACTGAGAGAAACAAAAATCTAGGCAGGAGGGCAGGAAGGCTCTTCAGGAGAAAGACAAACAACTGAAAGATAAAGATGTGGAAATGGAGGAGAGGAAAAGACTTGTACATGAGAGAGACAAACAGATAGAAGAGAGAGAAAACAAAATCAAGGAGAGAGACAAGAGGATAGAGGAGAGTGAGAACAACTCCCAGGAGAAAACCAAACAATTAGAGATGAAAGACAAACTACTGCAGGGAAAGGACTTGCAGATTAAAGATGGAGAAAATAATCTCAAGGAGAAGATGCAACTTCTGGAGGAGAACAAAAAGAGACTGATGGAGAGAGAGAAGATGCTGGAGGACAAGAAAAGAGAGATGGAGAAGATGTTAAAACAACTAGAGGAGAACAAGAAAGAGGGGGAGAAGATGACACAACAGCTAGAAGAGAAGAACACAGGCATGGAGAAGATGAACCGACAACTTGATGAGAAGAATAAACTCCTCCATCAAAGAGACACAGAACTGGGGAACATGACTAAACGAGAGAGGGAGAGAGAGAGTTTACTGGAGAACATGACTAAACGAGAGAGGGAGAGAGAGAGTTTACTGGAGAACATGACTAAACGAGAGAGGGAGAGAGAGAGTGTACTGGAGAACATGACTACACGAGAGAGGGAGAGAGAGAGTTTACTGGAGAACATGACCAGTGAGGTGGAGACCAGTAAAAGACAACTGGAGTCACTGGAAAAGGAACTGCAGGACAGGAACAGACAACTACAGGACCTGAGAACCCAACAGCAGGAACAAGAGAGGGAGATGGAGGAGGAGAGAGATAAACAGCTGGAGGAGAGAGATAAACAGCTGGAGGAGAGAGATAAACAGCTGGAGGAGGAGAGAGAGAAACAGCTGGAGGAGGAAGAGGAAGGTGAGTGTGAAACAAATCATTCCTGTGTGTGTACACTATGTCCAGTCCCCAAGATGTCCTTACAATCTTAATCACACTGGAAAAGTATGAAATGGTCCCATCATCCAGTTTATGAATCTAGAGAGCTCCACGACTGTAGTTGAACAGGTTACTGATCCAGTGTCTGTCTGTGTTTCTGTGTTGGGCTCCCAGATCCAGATCCTCCTCCCATCAGGAGAAGATGGAGTATGGATGAGCCTCCATTCAGTAAGTCATCAGTGGTCTCTGCTCCATTCATGGGTGTAGCTTTCTCATAGTGGTAGTCAGTGGGGATGCAGAACTCATTACATGTGTGTAATATGTGTGTCAAGTCTAGAGCTGGATGGATGTCTATAGGGATGAATATTTGATGATTCATTGCAGTCGCAATTCAACCCTAGTTTAGGAAGCTAGCTAGGTAGTAGTAGTAGGCATGGCAACCAGACCCTTGAATGTGTGGAGTGCAAAGTAAAGCTACCTTCACATTGACTCACTAGCAATGACAGACTAACATGCAGCTCAACGTTTACTTGCTGTGGTTGTTACAATGTTATGATGTGGGTGATGTCTGCTGTAATGTTATGATGTTATACCTGTGTGATGGCTTATTGTGACTGTGTGTGTTTGCAGTGCTATGATGTAACTGTGTGATGGCTTATTGTGTATGTGTGTGTTTGCAGTGCTATGATGTAACTGTGTGATGGCTTATTGTGTGTGTGTGTGTTTGCAGTGCTATGATGTAACTGTGTGATGGCTTATTGTGTCTGTGTGTGTGTGTGTTTGAAGTGCTATAATGTAACTGTGTGATGGCTTATTGTGCGTGTGTGTGTTTGCAGTGGGAGGAGAGAGTCCTGGTCCAGCCCCCCCAGTGTCTCCTGCTGCGTCTGAGCTGAGGCTGGTGCTGCTGGGGGGGAGCACAGCTGGGAAGAGGGCAGCAGGAAACACCATCCTGGGCACACACACACTCACAGAGACCCAGCACAGCAAGAGCAGACAGGGGGAGGTGGCTGGGAGACGGGTGACCGTGGTGGACACTCCAGACTGGTTCTGCAGTGGACTCTCTGAGAAGGACATGAGACAGGACGTGGGGCTTTGTGTCCGTCTGTCTGCCCCAGGACCTCACGCCTTCCTCCTGCTGATTCCAGTGGAGCCGTCTGAAGGGGAGGAGAGGAGGATGCTGGAGAAAATGGAGGATATTTTTGGGGAGGGCTGTTGGGGACACACACTGATCCTCTTCACCCATGCTGAGGGGCTGAGAGAGAGGAGTGTGGAGGAGTTGCTCCAGACAGGGAGCCAGGAGCTCCAGCAGCTGGTAGAGAAATGTGGGAACAGGTGTCACCTTCTCAACGTTAAGGACACGCCTGATGACACTAAGATCACACAGCTGCTAGAGAAGATAGAAGAGATGGTGTCAGGAAACAGAGAGAGATTCTACAGCACTGAGACCTACCAGGAGGCAGAGAGACAGCTCAGAGAGATAGAGAGAAGGATGCAGAAAGAACGAGAGGTGGAGGAGAGGAAACTGAGGGAGGAGAGAGAGAGAAGAGAGGAACATGATAAAAATGTGCAGGAGTCTCTGAAGAAGATGGAGGTAGAGATTCAGCAGCATGAAACAGAAATCAGGACATTGAGTGAGAAAACAACAGAACTGGAGAGAACGATGAAAGAAGAGAGGGATGAGGAGAAGAAGAGAGAGATAGAAAGTGAGTTAAAGAGAGAGATTACACAGAGAGAGGAGATGGAGAGAAAGCTGAACAGAGTGAGAGAAAAGAGAGAAAGAGAGAAGAGAGAGATGGAGGAGAGGCACAGAGAGGAGATGGAGGAGATGAGAGAGAGCTATGAGAGAGAGGCCAGGACTGAAGCAGAGAGAAACCTCATGAAGATCATCCTGCCTCAACTACAGAGAAACATCAGCATCAGCAAGGAGAAGATGGAGGCAGAGTTCAACAGACAGCTGCAGGAGAAGAACAGAGAGATGGAGGGACTGTTGGAGACTGTCCAGAGACTCAGTCGACTGGTGGAGGAGGCTGATCAGAGAAGTTCAGTTCAGAGCTGAGAGATGAGGGGTAGGAGAGAGATCAGAGGGGTGACACTGGCAGAGAGGAGAGGGGGAGAGAGAGAGAGGAGAGGAGGAGGAGAGAGAGATCAGAGGTGTCTTTAAAAAATAGCCATCCTTTCAGGAGAGACAGTTTCATCAGCTTGGGCAGAAAAAAAATCACAATCACATTTCACAATATCATAACCTGAAGGATCTAAGCATTACTAAAGCTCACATTTCTACTTTCCTTTATTGTGTTTATTTGTTTATGTTCTGAATAAATATGTTATTGATCTGTGGTGTATGCTAATTGTAAGAGAAATCAGGGGAACATAGGTTATTCCAGCATCTCTGTGATTGTTCCTTGTGAGACAAATGGTTTGTTCCATTCAAATTAACCCATGTGTGTGTGTGTGTGTGTGCGTAGGCTGTAACCGGTCTGCCTTACCCAGATAGTATGTACATTGTGTATATGCAATTATTTTTGTTGATGTAAATTTGTAGATTTATTGTACAAAATAAATAGTTGAAAATGTGGCTTATGATATGTTTCATTTGAACATGTATGAAAGTGCAATGGTCTTCATCACACTGCAATGGTTAAATGAGGCCATCTGTATTAGCTTGTAGGCTACATGGTTGAAGTGCCATTTCAAACAACTAGAGTAGCTGTCCTTATTAGGCATCCACATCATAGTTCATATTATGTCCATCATCTGTATCATACTCCACCTCTAAATGGTGCTGTTGTAGCAGACATCAAATTGTAAAGTGTAAATCTCCCTGATGTTGCAGAAGGAATCAGATTGAGTAGCAGATTATTACATCATCATTAATATCTACAGGAATGTAATCAGCAGCTTTATCATAGTCTACCTCTAGATGGTGCTGTTGTTTGCAGCATCACAGTATCTGATAAAGAGCACCTCACGTCATCATTAATATCTACAGGAATGTAATCAGGAGCTTTATCATATTCTACCTCTAGATGGTGCTGTTGTTTGCAGCATCACAGTATCTGATAAAGAGCACCTCACATCATCATTAATATCTAATGTAATCAGGAGCTTTATCATATTCTACCTCTAGATGGAGCTGTTGTTTGCAGCATCACAGTATCTGATAAAGAGCACCTCACATCATCATTACAGTAAATGCAAAATCTGAATGTATTAAACAGGCAGTGCAAATAGTACAAATATTACATTGATAACATACAAAAAATAGCAATATAAACTAGAAATGCCAAGGTATTACCAGTGCATGAAAATGCAAAATATATTATATAAAATACAAAAGTTAAAACAGATAATGCAGAGATAGTTACAATGATGTTGCTAAGGTAGACATTAGATTAGATTAGATTAGATTAGATTAGATTTTATTGTCCCAGAGGGGAAATTTGTCTTAGTCATACAGTGCTACATACAGCTGCTTATCCTACAAAACACACACTAGTTCAACACCACATACCACATAAAAGACAGCAAGAATAAAATAGAGTAAGCACAGCAGACATAGTAAGCATCTGAGCCTTTCCCCTTGGTATTGAACATTTCCCTAAAAACGCATAGCACCCCCTATACTCAAAAAGTAAGTCATGGTGGTTGCTATGCTAAATAAAGTGGTTGCTATGATGGTTGCTAGGGTTACACTATGGTATTTGCTCAATTGCTATGGTATAAAATAGGGCTGCTAAGCTGTTGCTAGGGTACATATGGTGGTTGCTATGCCAAATAAAGCAGTTGCTATGCTGGTTGCTAGGGTAATCATGTTTGTTGCTATGGTGGTTGCTAGGTTGACATTATAGTGATGATTGCTAGGTTGTTGCTAGGATAATTAACTTGATTGCTATGGTGTTGCTTGGAAACATATTATGATGGTTGCTATACCAAATAAAGTGGTTGCTATGCCGGTTGCTAGGGTAATCATGTTGGTTGTTATGGTGGTTGATAGGTTGACATGAGTTAATAAATGGATGTTGATAAACAGATAGTTTAATGAATGTTGACAGACAAATAGTTGAATGGATGTGTAGGTAGATCCTTTAATGGATGTTTATAGACAGAATGGTTTGAGATGGATGGATGGATGAGAGACAGTTGGATGGAAGGTGCCTTATATATCAAATTTCTTGAATTTCCCCTGGGGATCAATAAAGTATCTATCTATCTATCTATCTATCTATCTATCTATCTATCTATCTATCTTATATTCTTGTTGAGAGAAACACAGAGAGAAATGGAGCCTAGTTGAGCAGATGGCTGTTGGAACAGGTGCATTCATAGCTCTCAAAAAGGTCCTTATGATATCTACCAAGCCTCTCCATGTCTCCACAGTGATTCTCGACCGCACCTTTTCAGCAGCAATCTGGGTTTTGAGGCAGGAACAATTATTTGCCACCACTCTGGCCTTGCGCTCACTTTTTTGACGGATTGATGTCTGGACTCAGTACACCAGTATTCAGTATTTGTTTTGCAAATTTAGTGGAGTAAAAGTCAGATGTTTCCAAAAATAAAATGCTTTTTGGGACTATAGTGTATACCGGGGCAAGCTCTGTAGTGGTTTATCAATGAAAAATACTCCAGCGCTTATTTGATGCGTTTTAATGCAGAAAAAGACCCTGGGGTTTATTTTTGCTGGAGTTACGCTTTAAGTACTGGAGTAATGTGGTAAAGCAGTAATCAACCCTGCTGGAGATAAAGGCATGAATGAGTTTTCTAATCATGTTTTGACATCAGCCCTCTAAGTGTGTCATTGTGTTTTAGGTGGTAAAAAGCTGCTTTGGTTATTGCTTTCATGTGGCTGTTGTAATAGATACTGGCAATTAATACACTAAGTTTTTAACAGCTTTGCTTTGAACCCTTTTGTGTCAAGGAGAGTGGCATCCCTAAGTCTTTCCACATTTTTACTAAATATAATTACTTCAGTTTTTCTTCAATTTTGAGACGTTCAGTGATTTGGTTAATACACTGACAGAGATTCTAGGGGAGCACAGCTGTTTGGCGACAGAGCTAAGTAAATGTGTGTATCATCTGTATAGCTATGATATGAAATCAAATTAATTTTAATGAAGTGGGAGCATACAGAGGTTCAATAATAGTGGCACCAAGATCGACCCCTGGGGAACACCACAGGTCAAGGACATTGGTGTTGAGGTACAGTTGCCTATGGCAACAAAGAAGTTCCTTTCTTGTAGATATGATTTGAGCACTCAACATGATGCACTTCAACATAAAGCCATTAGAGGGCAGCATATTCCTTCAGTGTGTAACCAGGGCCAATGGAGGATCACAGCACTGAAGCATTGTTTCCTATCAGTGAAAAGCCAGCTCAGTATTTTATGCACTCGTCACGAACCAACATATACAGTTATGAACAATATTATTCATACCCCTGGCAAATATTGATGTAATGTTGATTTTCTCTTGACTAATATGTTTGTTCTGACTGAAAATGACACTGCCACCTGCCAAAAGGTTGTAAGACAAAGTGGTAGAAATATGGAATCAAAGAAATAATCGTTGTTTATCTTTTTTAACATTTTTATGAAAAATGGCATGTCCAAAATGATTCATACTCTTTTTTAAATAATCAATGGAAACATCTTTATTTGCCATCAAAGCTCTCAAAACGGTCCTTATAATACCTACCAAGTCTCTCCATGTCTCCACAATGATTGTAGACTGCACATTTTTAGCAGCACTTTTTTAACTGATTGACGTCTGGACTCTGGCTGGGCCACTCTAAAATGTTGACATTGTTCTCTGTTAATCATTTCTTGCCTTGTTTGGCTGTATGTGTCGACTGCGTGTCAGGGTCCGGTCCGCCCTGTCGGGACTTATTTTCCCAATAATGACCGGCGTTCTATACATTATCCCTTACGTAGCAGTGCTGCAGTTAGCAATAGTATTATTACACTACCAGTGCTGCAGGTAGCAATAGTATTATTACACTACCAGTGCTGCAGGTAGCAATAGTATTATTACACTACCCTGCAGGTAGTAGTTATACTATAGGCCCTACAGGGGGATATTCCAAGTACGTGGTTTAGTGACAAACCTGGGTAAGTTAGCTAAGAGTAAGTGGTAAACCTCCTACAACAAGAGCCCTATGGCATTGTTTTATTAGGAGAATGAAGCCATATAGCTGTTCTATTAGGAGGTTTACCACTTACTCTGAATTAACTTACCCAGGTTTGTCACTAAACCACATCCATGGAATACCCCCCTGGTTATCAAGCAGATACCTTGATCAGTGTTTCATTGAATTAGGCCCATGGAACCTCGCGAAGGCTCAATAGGGGTATCTGCTGTCCCAGACCCCCCCCCCTCCACACTCAACAGGGGTATCTGCTGTCCCATACCCACCCCTCCACACTCATGATGGGGTTTCTACCAACAAATGGCAACACATTCTTTACCCATTCCTCTTTGTTGTTGTGACTGTTTATGGTCTGTTGAGCAGTATGATGTATACTAATCATAAACAGTCACAGCAACAAAGAGGAATGGGTAAAGAATTTGTTTTCTTTATATATACTGTATATAAATGAAGTTGATTATCGAAACAAAGTGCTCTGCAGACAAGATTTTATGATTGCTGATTTATTTCTCTGTACCAATTGCACACAGTGTAACGTGTTATAGATCAATATCTTTGTTGACTAATACATAAATAAGCACTTAGTGCATCTTCACATGGTCAGTGCAAGATGTAATACAACACAGATAATTATATAGGGTCTGCTCACAAACAATACATGTACACTCTCATCAATATCAATTCCTCCTGAATCTGATGGATGTTGAGACACCTAGGGGCTATTTAAGGAAGATAACAAGTTCAGACTTTGGTTTGAGAGCAAAATGGTGTTAATTGGTGGAGTTTAGATCAAGGCAGCTGTTTGGATTAGCAAAGGATAATGAGCGACCGGTTGAATTTGCTCCTCTGCCGAGTGTGTGTGGGCATTCCTGGAGCCCCAGGGTCAGCCTCTGGCTGGACAATGCTTTGTGCTGACCGGGCTGGATCTTTATCGCCATGGCAGCCGTGTTGGCACGGCGACCGAGAGAAGGGGTTTAGCTTGTGCTTTCTGCTCTGGCAGCTGGCCACCAGGAGGAGTGTCAAAAACATCACCCCAGAACAGCTCACTCCACCTTTCAAGAGTTCCAAAATAGCACCCAACATTTTGCTCAACCTTTCCAGCTCAAGGAGAGACTGTGTGTTGCTGTAAAATATCTGGCACCAGTGTTGGTTAGCAATGTTTTCATTTTCGGCTATGCAATCTGACACAGATGAGACTTTCACACCTCAGCATTTCGGTTCAGGCCACAGATCACAAATCTCACAACGCAACAGGTTTCCCATTTGCTTTGGGGAGTAGCACAGCTTTGGGAACGCAATGCAACAGATTTCCCATTTGCTTTGGGGAGTAGAGCAGCCTTGGGAACGCAATGCAACAGGTTTCCCATTTGCTTTGGGGAGTAGCACAGCTTTGGGCATATTGCTCTGTGTAACAGATTGATTAACGGTTGTTGAAGTAATGCTGTATGTTTGAGTCTGCACACATTGGTCCCCCTACATGAATGAGGTGAATTCAGTTAGAAAACAGAATGACGTTGCGACGTTGTAAACAGTATACACAATCCAAAAATCACAAGCAGCTAAGTAGTTTGTTTTGTTTGTCAATACAAACAAAAAACAACAATGAAGTTAAGAATATTTTTTTTCAGATCTTCCATTGAATATGATATTACCGTTATCTCTTGTAAGGTGTTAAAACAATCCGATCGTTCTGTAAGTTTAAACATAATAGACCTTTTCTGTAGGCTAGCAGGCAAACCAAGACTTCTCAACCTCCATTCTCCAAAAGTACATTACCCTACATTACAACTATAGGCCTATTGCAGGCAATAAATAAGTTCATAAATTATCTGACTATATAAGGCATTGCCCGATGTCAAAGTTTTCATCATACGGAATAAAACAAATGGATGTTGTAGAAGCAAAATGTGTAACACAGGAATGTGCTGCTTTTAACAGCATACTGCGTTTTGAACAGCATACTGCGTTTTTACCAGCATACTGTGTTTTTAACAGCATACTGCGTTTGTGAATGAGGCTGTAGAAAGGCACTGGGTTGATCCATTTCTGCTGATTTGTTTTGAAAAGTTGTATAATTTCCCAGCATTACCAGATAAGATATGTTGTTTGGATACATATTGAAATGTTGTATAATTTCTTAGCATTACCAGATAAGATATGTTGTTTAGATACAGTACATATTGAAATGTTGTATAATTTCTCAGCATTACCAGATAATATGCTGTTTACACACATATTGAAATGTTGTATAATTTCCCAGCATTACCAGGTAAGATATGCTGTTTAGATACATATTGAATAGCCATAAAGAATCATATGGATGATTGATGATCACTGATTGTGTATGACACATGAGGGCTTAAGTTCTACTGGGTTGTAAAGGCATTTAGTATTTAGTGGTATTAAGTCAGGCTCCTATGTAAGTATGTATGTATGTATGTATGTGTGCTTATGTGTATGCATGTGTTTACTTAACTGTATGTGTTTGTATGTATGTGTTTGTATGTATGTATGTGTTAATGTATTTTCATGTGTGTTTGTTTGTTTGTTTGTTTGTGTATGGCTCATATGGTGAGGTCGTCTGAGCGCGCTCTGCAGCTGCCCCTACTGAGGCGGCTCAGACTCCTGGTGTCGTCCACCAGATCCTCCTGAGCACAGGGAGCTTTCCTCCTCTCCTCCTCCTGCGCCTCCTTCACACCTCTCCTCTCCTCCTCCTGCAGCTCCTTCACATCTCTCCTCTCCTCCTCCTGCGCCTCCTTCACACCTCTCCTCTCCTCCTCCTGCAGCTCCTTCACATCTCTCCTCTCCTCCTCCTGCGGCTCCTTCACAGCTATCGTCTCCCCACTCCCCTGCTCTTGCACCTCCCTCTGGGCCTCCTCCTCCCCACCTCCTGCCTCTGCTCCTGGGTCCTCTGCCTCTCTCCTAAGCTCCAGGGGTTTCTCCTCTTGTGTCAGCCCAACCACAGGCTTCTCCTCCACCAGAGGAGGTGCTGTCTCCAGGCCACCTCCCTCCAGCACCTCCTTCCTCTGCTCCTCTCCCACTGCTGCTGGTATTGAAGCCTCCCCATCCCCCTCCTCCTCTCTCCCTCCCACCACCTCCTCCTCCAACGGAGGCAATCTCTCCCCCTGCTCTTGCTCTGTCCCAGCAGGAGGAGCTACGGACTCATCCTCGGGCGTGTGGGTTTCCTGTTCTGCAGGAGTCATCTCCTCCCCTGACACCTCCTCCAGTGTGTCCTCCCCTACGGATGCTCCCACCTGCTCCTCAGCAGAAGACAGCTCCTCCTTAGCCTCCTCTGCCGTTGCCACCTCCCCAGTGCATTGCTCCTGCTCCTTCTCCTCTCTGGCCTCCTGTTCTAACTCGTTCGCCTCCTCCTCCTCCACCTCCCCTTTGCTCTCCTCCAACCCGTTCTCTGCAGCGGGAGACTCCTCTGTCACCTCCTCCTGCTGTGCTGTTGTGCTCTCTTCACTCTGCCCCTGCCCCTGCACCTCCTCCTCCTCTTCCTCCTCCTCCAGATGGGGGCCATTCATCTTCTCCTCCTTCTCCCCCTGAGTCTTCACCTCCTCCCCCCCTGCACCTCCGGTGACAGCACCGTTGCTCAGGGGCTCCTCACTCCTCCCCACTCCTCTAAGCTCCTCTGCATGGTTCCCTGGGCATCCATTCCCCAAACAGGCAGCAGACTCCCCCTGCTCCTCCCCTCCTCCCCCCTCCACCTCCCTTGGGGTCTCCTCAGTCACCTTCCCATCCCCATTGACCTCTAGCTTCACCTCCTCAGCCACCTCCCCATTGGCCTCTAGCTTCACCTCCTCAGCCACCTCCCCAACCCCTTGGCCTCCTCCTGTTCCTCCTGTCACCTCCTGCCCACCTCCCCTGCCCAGCTCCTCGGCAGCAGCACCTCCTCCCTGCTGCCCAGTCGAGTGGTTCTCCACGATCCCGCCCAGCAGCGGAGCGGCCAGTTCTGCGTCCAGTTGGTCCGGCAGATGCAGCCCTCGCTCCGCACGCAGAGGTTCCGGCCGTTCCTCCGGCCCTCCGTCCTCGAGTGGTCCGACCAGAGTCCTGATTGCCCTGGCGTCCACCTCGTCCGGCAGGTGGTCGTCTCCGATCTCCCAGATCAGCCTCCCCAGAGCCTCCGCGCTACTTGGCTGTAGGGTCGCGACCTCCGGAATCGCGACCTTGGGCTCTCTCCCGTCCACCTCGTCAGCGACCTCGGGCATCTCCCCGGTGAAATCCTCCAAGGGTTCCGGCGCTGCCGCGGTCACTGCCACCTGCCCCCCCGCCTGTGCCCCCACGTCCGCACCGCCTCCCCCCTGCTCTTCCTCCTCCTCCTCCTCCTCCTCCTCCTCCTCCAGGATCTCATCACAGATCTCGGTGGTCTGGGCGTAGGACGACAGGGTCTCGTTGTACACTTTGGAGACGTCCTCGGTGGGCAAGGGCGTGGGCATGGACATGGGTATGGACGAGGATGTGGGCACAGAGGGAGCCTGGCACCGAGCCCTCTCCAGCAGCAGCAGGGACGTGGCCATACCCATGCCAGCCTCCATGCCCACCGCGCTGAGTGGGTAGTAGTGTGGCGTGGCATGGCACTCCTCATCCTCCTCCTCTAGGGGGCGGTAGCCTGCTCGGGAGCACAGGAGTGGCGAGGCGAGCGAGGGCAGGGGGCGTCTCGGGGGCGTCGGCAGGCCGTCGTCCTCGGCCTCACCCTCCCCGTCGTGGCCGTGCGGAACACGCTTCCGGAACACCCGGCGGATCTTCTTCAGGCCCAGGTGGCCGATCTCCGCCACGTTGAGGAAGAGCGAGACGCAGGCCACGGCCAGCATGAAGAGGATGAAGACCGTCTTCTCGGTGGGGCGCGACACGAAGCAGTCCACCGTGTTGGGGCAGGGCCAGCGGCTGCACTGGTACAGCGGA
>NC_055958.1:40068375-40070875 GCF_018492685.1 Alosa sapidissima | reverse complement strand
TTTCTCAGTGACTCAATCCTGGATATAGTGGCTTAAACATTTCAATGAGACAATTAACAGCTTCCCTTACTGGAGTACAGAGAGAGAGAGAGAGAGAGAGAGAGGGGGGGGGGGACAGGGAGAGAGAGAGGGAGGGAGAGAGAGGGGGGGAGAGAGGGAGAGAGAGAGGGAGGGAGGGAGAGGGGGAGAGAGAGAAATCATGAGAAACGTATGAGTTAGTCAGACGCAGTGGCCAAAACAAAAGCCATTCACTTTTATGTGAAGGAAAGGGAAATAAGCAGAAAGATTGACATTCACACACACACACACACACACACACACACACACACCCACACACATACACACACACACACACACACCATACACACACACACACACACACACACACCATACACACACACACACACACACACACACACATACACACACACACACACACACACACATACACACACACACACACACACACACACACACACACAGACACACACACACACACACACACACACACACACACACACACACAGACACACACACACACATACACACACACACACACACACACACACATACACACACACACACACACACACACATACACACACACACACACACACACACACACACACACACACACACACACACACACACACACACGCATACCCTAGGGTTAGGGTTTGAACATACATTAGATTAGGGTTTAGGGTTTGAACACACATCAGATTAGGGTTTAGGGTTAGGGTTTGAACACATCTCAGGTTAGAGTTAGCATTTGTGTTCAAACCCTAACCCTAATCTGATGTGTGTTCAAACCCAATCCTAACCTGAGGTGAGTTCAAACCCACCTCAAGTTAGGGGTTAGGGTTAGGGTTTGAACACACATAAGGTTAGGGGTTAGGGTTTGAACACACCTCAGGTTAGGGTTAGGGTTTGAACATAAGATTGTATGAGATACAGTGAGTCCGTTATGCAGCTTACTCACCAAAAATGGCTTATTGGTTCCCAAACTGTCCTATCCTATTGGTTCCTAAGAGCCAAACTGTCCTATCCTATTGGTTCCAAAACTGTCCAATCTTATTGGTTAATAACAGCGAAACTGTCCTATCTTATTGGTTCATAAGAGCCAAACTGTCATCCTATAGGTTCATAAGAGCCAAACTGTCCTATCGTATTGGCTCCCAAACTGTCCCATCCTATTGGTTCATGAGAGCCAAACTGTCCTATCCTATTGGATCAACAGACCCATTCTGAGACCATTTCACTCAGTTAATTCACTTTTTCATTCCAACTTCCACCCGTCAACCTTTTTAGCACTAAGAAAGTAGCTGTGAGCGACACAGTGAATTGGTTCCCAGTGTATCGGCCAATCATCGGACGCACTGAGGATAAAGCCACCGATTTAAAAATACACACACAAGCTATAGTGATTAAAAATACACACACAAGTTATAATGATTAAAAATACACACAAAAGTTATAGTGTTTAAAAATACACAAAAAAGGTATAGTGATTAAAAATACACACACAAGTTATAATGATTAAAAAACACACACAAGTTATAGTGTTTAAAAACACACACACAAGTTATAATGATTAAAAATACACACACAAGTTATAATGATTAAAAATACACACACAAGTTATAGTGATTAAAAGTAGGGCTGTCAAAATAACTGATTCATTTTGATTAATTAATTTGAGAAAAAATAACTGATTAAAAAAATTAGTGCAGATCGATTCCGTATGACCTTTGACCCCGACCGTTCTAGTCAGTAAAAATTAGACTGTAAAATGAAGGAGAGAAGAAAACGTGCTGCCTAGATCATTGATTGGAACATTTACTTTTTAAAAACGGCCTGATGGTGTTCATAAAAAATAAAGTGTTGAAAATAAAGTCCTCTGCAATGTCTGCAGCAAGGAGTTTGCATATCACCGGAGTTCATCAACTCTATAGTCGCACATCAATGCAAAGAAAATCCCCGAAGCACTTTTGAATTTATTTCCTCAGCATATTAGGTCATATCATAGATTAGTATGGCAATTATTTGAACAGTGAAAATAATAATAATAAAGTTTTTGAACTTTAATGTCACTAATGCTGATTATTCAATTTAAATATTTAAAATACTTTCACAGCAAAAAATATATATGCGATTAATTTAGATTAATTAATCACAGAGTATGTAATTAATTCGATTATTTTTTTTAATCGATTGACAGCCCTAATTAAAAATACACACACAAGTTACAGTGTTTCAAAATACACACACAAGTTACAGTGTTTCTCTGTTTCTCTATTCGATAACTAACGTCATATTGCACTCCACCACGAAGCACACGTCATTAATTCCACAAAAATATAAACCTGTGCATGCAAGACCCCCTGCATAGCAGATCTAAGAGTGTGTGTGTGTATGTGTGTGTGTTTGTGTCTGCGTGTGTGTGTTTGTATGTGTGTGTGTGTGTTTGTGTGTATGGGGTGTATGGGGTGTATGTGTA
>NC_055958.1:40055875-40063375 GCF_018492685.1 Alosa sapidissima | reverse complement strand
CCATCTAAGAGGCGCGGAGGAGGCGGCGGCGGAGCCGCAGGGACCAGGGGACTTTCATGGACCGGCTTGACCTTGGAGACGTGGAAGGTGGGATGGACCCGCATGGAAGTGGGCAACTGAAGCCGAACCGCCGTTGGACTGATGACTTTCTGCACAGGAAAAGGACCAATGAAGCGAGGGGCCAGCTTTCGTGATTCAACCCGCAGCGGCAGATCCCGGGCAGACAGCCAGACCTTCTGACCAACCCGGTAAGTAGGTGCTGGGGCCCTCCGTCGGTTGGCACCGACGGCGTAGCTGGTTCCTGACTTCAGGAGCATAGTGCGAGCCTGGGCCCAAGTGCGGCGGCAGCGGCGGGCATACGCAAGAGCAGACGGACAGGTGGCATCCGCTTCCTGGCTGGCAAACAGTGGGGGTTGATACCCGTAGACACACTGAAAGGGGGAGAGCCCGGTGGCGGAACTGGTGAGTGAATTATGGGCATATTCCACCCAGAGCAGGTGTTGAGCCCAGGCCCGGGGATCTTGGGAGGCCACGCACCTCAGTGCCTTCTCCAGCTCCTGGTTCATGCGTTCAGTTTGGCCATTTGACTGCGGGTGGAATCCAGATGATAGGCTGGCGGTGGCCCCAAGGAGATGACAGAACTCCTTCCAAAAGGTTGCTGAGAATTGCGGCCCCCGGTCTGACACTATATCCTGGGGTAGGCCATGGATACGAAACACATATTCCAGGACCACCTGGGCGGTCTCCTTAGCAGAGGGTAGTTTAGGAAGAGGCACGAAGTGAGTCATCTTACTAAAGCGGTCAACAATGGTAAGGATGACTGTGTGTCCGTCAGAGGGCGGAAGACCCGTAACAAAGTCCAGTGAAACGTGGGACCAGGGCCGCTTGGGTACGAGTAGGGGTTGCAGCAACCCAGCAGGAGGCTGGTTGGGGGTCTTGTTTCGGTTACAAGTGGGACAAGCTCGGATGAATTCTTGGACATCCCGTCTCATCCGCCGCCACCAGAACCGCTGGCGGACCAGATGAAGGGTGCGAGTGATGCCGGGATGACAGGCCAGACGGGATTCGTGCCCCCACTGGATCACAGGTGACCTGAGATTTGCTGGAACAAACAGACGGTTGGGGGCGCTGGTGCTTGGGCCTGGCTGGTTCCGAAGAGCCTCCATGACCTGCTTCTCGATCTCCCAGGTGAGGGCCGCTACGACAAAGTGGCTGGGAAGAATGGGAGCTGGCATGGCGGTGATCTCGTCCTTCTGAAACATCCGGGAAAGGGCATCAGGTTTGATGTTGCCAGATCCCGGGCGGTAGGAGAGCGTGAAATTGAAGCGGGTAAAGAACAGAGACCACCGCTGTTGACGGGAGTTCAGCCTCCTGGCTGTTTGGATATACTCCAGGTTTTTGTGGTCTGTCCACACTACGAATGGTTCCTTTGACCCCTCTAACCAGTGCCGCCATTCTTCAAGGGCGAGCTTGACGGCCAGCAGCTCGCGGTTCCCAATGTCGTAGTTGCATTCGGCTGGGGTTAGCCGACGGGAGTAGAAGGCACAGGGGTGCATCTTGCCATCCTCGGCTGCTCTCTGAGAAAGCACTGCACCCACTCCCACGTCCGAAGCATCTACCTCCACCACAAACTGCCTTGCTGCATCTGGCATCTGGAGGATGGGAGCGGAAGTGAAACGTGTCTTGAGGCTATGGAAGGCCTTATCAGCAGCTGCTGTCCATTGGTACGGCTGTTTAGTGCTGGTTAGCGCCGTGAGTGGTGCAGCCACTGTGCTATAGTTTCGGATGAACCTCCTATAGAAGTTCGCAAAGCCCAGGAACTGTTGCAACTTTTTCCGAGACTCAGGGACTGGCCAGGACGTGACAGCCGACACCTTCGTGAGATCCATCTGAATGCTGCCCTCGTTGATCACATACCCCAGGAATGAAACGGTCTTGGCATGGAACTCGCACTTCTCTGCCTTCACGAAAAGAGAGTTCTCCAGCAGGCGGCGCAGGACCAACTGGACATGGTGCGTGTGTTCTGACAGAGTCTTTGAGAATATTAAAATATCGTCAAGGTACACAAAAACGAATGTATTTAACATGTCCCTGAGGATATCATTCACTAGGGCTTGAAAAACTGCTGGGGCATTGGTGAGGCCAAATGGCATGACGAGGTATTCATAGTGGCCGGTTGGTGTGTTGAACGCAGTCTTCCACTCGTCTCCCTCTCTCACCCGCACCAGATGGTAGGCATTGCGAAGGTCCAGCTTCGTGAATACGGTGGCTCCCTGCAGCAGTTCGAAGGCAGACGAAAGTAAGGGCAGTGGGTAGCGATTCTTAACCGTGATGTCGTTCAGACCCCGGTAATCTATGCATGGACGAAGAGAACCGTCCTTCTTACCGACGAAGAAGAATCCCGCTCCTGCGGGGGAAGAAGACGGTCTGATTATCCCGGCGGCAAGAGAGTCATTAATGTAGTCTTCCATGGCCTTTCTTTCCGGGGCTGACAGTGAATACAGACGACCCTTGGGAGGTGCTGTGCCAGGCAGGAGATCAATCGCGCAGTCATAGGGTCTGTGTGGGGGTAGAGATGTCGCCTTGGATTTGTTGAACACCTCTTTCAGGCTGTGGTAACAGGTCGGAACATTGGATATGTCGGGGGTAGCGCTAGATATTTCCCGATGAACGGGCAGGGTGGCCCCCCTTAAACAGGTCTGGTGACAACTCCTTCCCCACGAACGGACTGTTCCTGTCTCCCAGTCGATGTGGGGGTTGTGCTGACGGAGCCACGGGTATCCGAGAATGAGTGGTTGGCCAGGTGAGTGTAGGAGGTGAAACTGGATGGACTCTTGGTGGTTTCCTGACAGCAGAATTGTCACAGGGGCTGAGATGTGAGTGACCGTGCCCAGATGATGTCCATCCAGGGCTCGTACAGGAATGGGTTGTGCCAGTTGATGATGGTTCACGTCCAGTCGGCGTGCAAGCTCAGGGTCCATGATGTTTGCTTCGGCTCCAGAATCCACAAGGGCGGCCAACGTATGAGTCGTGTCGGAAAGCTGAAGGCGGAGATGAAGCAGGGGTTTTCGAATGGAGGGAGACTGAAGACTTGTTGAGCTCACCCGGATCTCCCCTACACCTGGTGAGCTGCGGCTTTTGCCGGACAGGTGGCGACCATGGTGATTTTCACCACCACAGTAGAGGCAAAGGTTGGAGGTTAGACGGCGCCGACGCTCCTCGGGAGTCAGAGAGGCACGGCCAATCTCCATGGCCTCAGGCTGATTGAGTTGGCCTTGGGACTTGACAGGCAGGGGCTGGACAGAGGAGGTATCGACCCGAGTGCGGATGGCAGGTTGACTGAGACGCCCCTTCTCCCTCCTCCGGGTCTGTATACGGCGGTCAATGCGGACGGCAAGGTCAATGGCGGCATCAAGCGTTGAGGGCGGGTCATGAGAAACAAGCTCGTCTTTGATATAGTCCGCCAAGCTGTGGAGGAAGGCTTGCACCAGTGCCTCCGAGTTAAACGAGCTTTGACTGGCCAGGGTACGAAAGTCAATGGAGAAGTCTGCCACTGTCCGATTGCCCTGACGGATGGTGAGCAGAGCTTGTGACGCTTCGGCTGTTGGCGAGCCTAGATCAAAGACCTTTAACATCTCCTCCTCAAAGGCACTGAAGGAGGCACAGGCTGGGGTTTGCCGGTCAAATTCCGCCGTTCCCCACAACCGAGCTCGGCCGGTGAGATGGGTGATGACATAGCCTACCTTGGCTCCCTCCGTTGAGAAGGTCCTGGGCTGTAGTGCGAACTGGATTCGGCAGCTGCTCAAGAATGGTCTTACTTGCTTTTGGTTTCCATCGAAACGTTCCGGGTTCCCAATCTCTGGTTCAGGAGTGTGGGGATCTGGTGGCAGCACTGCCGGTGGTACAGGAACAGAAGAACCAGGGGTGGGTGCAGGTGGAGTAGCCGGGTTTGAGAGTAGTTGCAGGGCTTGGGCTAGCAGTTGTTGCTGCAGTTGGAACTGTTGCTGCTGCTGTTGAAGCTGTTGCTGTTGCTGCTGGAGAAGGGAAGCGATGTCGCCAGCCATCCGATTGATGTCTCCCTCAGTGCGTTCCAGTCGCTGTAGGGCAGTCATCTCGGGCTCTTCCTCCATAGTGGTCAGGGAGTGCGCTGGGTCCATGATGGTCAGATCGTTCTGTCACGGACAGAAGACGACCCAAGAGCGCAAGTTCAAATTCAGAGTCTTTTTATTGAAGGGTTCAGGGGGGAAGAGGAGTGAGAGAAACGTGAGGTCTTGGAGGTTCCGGTTCCAGGGGTGCTAGGAGTGCCAGGGGTGTCAGGGGTTCTCGGGGCTCAGGGGAACCCACACACAACAGCAAGGTGAACAGCAGGCAGTAGTACAGACCAGGGCTAGGCACTAAACGTGGTGAGAGACAGAAGGCAGATTCGAGTTACCGGGGGGGCTGAAGATCGGAGAGTAATCGAGAAGATCCGGAAGGCAGGTCGGGATAACCGGGGCAGTAGAACAGGGAGGCAGTCAAGAAAGGATCCGAATCACAGGTAGGAGTCAGAGAGTAGACAGGCAGGCAGGCAGGCAGGTTACTGGTCCAGGTTTGAAGACGATCTGACAGGGCTTGGCTGAAAAACAGGGCTTTATATACTGGGAGAGGTTAGTGGAGAAATGCAGTGCAGCTGGCAGAGTAATTAGAGCAGAGTGGGGCAAGGTGAGGATGGTGAGTAGGAAATGCAGCGCAGCTGGCCAGGTAACAAGAGCTGAGCAGGGCGGAGCCAGGTGGAGCTCGTTAGGCAGAGTAGAGAGAGAGTGAGCAGAGTGGCAGAGAGTTGAATCAATTAAGGGTTGTTGCCAGGGAGAGAGAATGCTCATGACAAGACCACACTGAACATGCCCACTGCATAGAGGCGTATGGACCGACCACACTGAACATGCCCACCGCATAGAGGCGTTTGGACCCAGACCACACTGAACATGCCCACTGCATAGAGGCCTGTAGACCCAGACCACACTGAACATGCCCACTGCATAGAGGCCTGTAGACCCAGACCACACTGAATGTGCCCACCGTAGAGAGACATGTAGACCCAGACTAGACCTAGACCAAAATAGTAGCAGCCAAAGAGGATTGTTGATAACAGAACAAGTGACAATGAAAAAATCTTTGGCTGCACACGATTAATGCATACCTGTCAACATTTAGCTTTTCAAAAACGGGAGGTTTTTTTTCGTCCACAGACAAACATAACATTCAAGTAAACAATATAAAAAGTAAAAATAAGAAGGCACATACAATGAAGAAATGAGAGCAGCAAAATTTAGGTTGAGATTGTGCAATTGTGCATACAGTAGACAGTCAATATAATAGTGCAAAAGTCAGGCCAATAAATGGCTGAGGTAGTTCTGTTTGACCTAAGTATGCAAGTGGCATAGTGGTGCAAGTTATGTAAGAGCAGCAGAAGTGTGTTCAGAAGTGTTCAGGACAACAGGACAACAACAACAAGTTGCAAGTGTGCAAGTGTACAAGTGGAGTAGTGCAAGTGGAGTAGTGCAAGGCAGCCATTGTGGGTCCAAAGTCCAGGATGTTATGTAGCTGAGGGTGGAGGGGGGAGAGAGTTCAGGATCCTAACAGCCTGGTGTATGAAGCTGTTGGTGAGTCTGGTAGTGCGGGAGCGCAGGCTTCTGTACCTCTTCCCAGAGGGCAGTAGATCAAACAAATTGTGAGCGGGGTGACTTGCATCACTCACAATTGTGGTCGCCTTGCGGGTGAGGTGGGTGGTGTAAATGTCCTTCAGGGAGGGGAGAGAAGCACCAATAATCCTTCCAGCTGTGTTCACTATGCGCTGCAGGGCTTTCCTGTTGTATTCAGTGCAGCTTCTGCCCCACACAGCGATACAGCTGGAGAGGATACTCTCAATGGTGCCTCGGTAGAATGTGGTCATGATGGCTGGTGGAGCACTTGCTCGCCTGAGTTTCCGCAGGAAGTACAGGCGGCGCTGAGCTCTCTTCGCCAGTGATGCAGTGTTGGTGGTCCAGGAGAGGTCTTCACTGATGTGCACCCCCAGGAATTTGGTGCTGCTCACTCTCTCCACCACAGCACCGTCGATGGTCAGTGGCAGGTGTTGGGTGTGACCTCTACGGAAGTCAACAACAATCTCCTTGGTCTTGCTGACGTTCAGCAGGAGGTTGTTGTCCCTGCACCACGTGGTCAGAAGGTCGACCTCCAACCTGTATTGAGTCTCGTCGCCCTTGGTGATGAGACCCACCAGAGTTGTGTCGTCAGCAAATTTCACTATGTGGTTGTTGCTGTAGGTTGCAGTGCAGTCATGCGTCAGCAGGGTGAAGAGCAGTGGACTGAGCACGCAGCCTTGGGGGGCCCCCGTGCTCAGTGTGATGCTGCTTGAGATATTGTTGCCAACACGTACTACTTGAGGCCTCTGACAGAGGAAGTCCAGTAGCCAGTTGCAGAGGTAGGTACTGAGTCCCAGTTTGTCAAGTTTGCAGATGAGTTGTTGTGGTATTATGGTGTTGAATGCAGAACTGAAGTCTATAAACAGCAATCTCACATATGAGTCTCTTTTTTCCAGGTGGGTGAGGGCTGGGTGGAGGGCAGAGCAGATTGCATCCTCTGTGGACCGTTTGGCTCAGTATGCAAACTGGAAGGGGTCCAGGGTGGGGGGGAGAATGGATTTGATGTGTGACATGACAAGCCGCTCAAAGCACTTCATGATGATGGGCGTCAGTGCCACAGGGCGGTAGTCATTGAAGCAGGATGGAGCAGTTTTCTTCGGCACAGGTATGATGGTGGCAGCTTTGAAACATGATGGGACGATGGCTTGCTTCAGGGAAGTGTTAAAGATGTCTGTGAAGACATCCTTAAGCTCCTCAGCGCAGTCCTTCAGCGCACGACCTGGGATGTTGTCTGGGCCTGCTGCCTTACGGGTGTTGATAGCAGCAAGTGTCCTCTTCACGCTGTCGGCAGAGAGGCACAGGGGCTGCTCGTGTGGAGGGGGAGGGGTCTTCTGTGGGCAAGTGCTGTTTTGTGCTTCAAAGCGAGAAAGAAACGGTTCAGATTGTTGAGCAGAGGGATGTTGCTCTCACAGCTCTGTGGCGCGGGCTTGTAGTCCGTGATGGCCTGAATGCCCTGCCATAGGCTTTGTGCGTTCCTGCTGTCTTTGAAGTGGGTGGTTATCTTGCGAGTGTATTCCTTTTTTGCTTCCTTGATGCCACGGGACAGGTTGGCTCTCGCTGTTCTCATGCCAGCTTCATCCCCAGCTCTGTAGGCTTTGTCTCTGGCCCTCAGCAGCCTGAGGACATCCCCTGTCAGCCATGGCTTCCAGTTAGCCCGAGTGATGATGTCTTTTGTGTGGGTCACATCATCAATGCACTTGGTGATGTAGGAGGTTACAGTGTCTGTGTACTCCTCTATGTCTGTCTGATTGTTGTAAGTGGCTTTTACCTTATGCATACCAGTTACCTTATGCATACCAGTTAGATATCCACCAGCTTC
>NC_055958.1:39928375-40038375 GCF_018492685.1 Alosa sapidissima | reverse complement strand
CTCTCTCTCTCTCTCTCTCTCTATCTCTCTCTCTCTCTCTCTCTCTCTCTCCCTCAAACCCACTAACCAGTACAGGTCTGATTGCTGCTACAGGAATAATGTCAGATTACCCCCAAGCTAAGTTCCTGTCTAAGACCAACACAGGTGTCATGAAAAAAGTCCTGCGGTACACCCAACAACAGATGCTGTTTGTGGAGTGGGGTGGAGTGTAAACTATATAAAGAGAGACAGCTAAATATCATCTGAGTTTGAGTCTGTCTGTCTGTCCTAAAATGAGATGGGTTAATATTGTTCTCTGTTTGAGTTGTCTGTCTGTCCTGAAGTGAGACAGGTTAAAGGGGAAAAAATATTCTTGAAGAAAACAAACATATATTCGATATGCCTCTGCCAGCCATAAACAGCTACTGTACACAATGGACAGATCCATTCACAAATCCATTTTAGCGTTTCAGTACCTTGTACACCAAAGCATTACCAATTTAGCGTTTCAGTACCTTGTACTAGAGGTCTGCTCGGGACTGATTTTTGAGTCCCGCGCCCGCCCGCTCCCGCAATATTCTGTCCCGCTCCCGCATTAATGTGTCATTTTTAGTCCCGCTCCCGCATTAATGTATCATTTTTAGTCCCGCTCCCGCATTAATGTGTCATTTTTAGTCCCGCTCCCGCCCGCATCTGTAACATGATGTCCCACTCCCGCCCGCTAAAGCCCGCATGCAGGAGGGACAGCCTATTCAGCTTTTCTTTCTGTCTCACGAAAGGAGCACACACACCTGAGAAAGACTCCAGATGTCAGTTTCTTGGTTCTGAATGTAAGCTAACAACTGAAGTAGGCCTAGTCTGCCCTCTTCCTCTGTCATGCTTTCAATTTCGAGTTTTGACTATGAGCAGCAGGAACAAATTGAACCCACGTAAACGACAATATAGGCTATAGGCCTGCTATCTGTCAGTTATGCTTAAACCCCGTTTTTTAATGCTGCCTAACAGAACATCCAGCTGAACTATAGTTATGAACAGTACTTTAATCATTTCCATATTTAATTTTACGCACATATTTAATTTGCGGGATGCGCAGTGAATCATCGGTTTGTCCCGCACCCGCGAACGCACCTCTCTCATCCCGCCCGCTCCCGCAAAGAGCTTTCAAAAGTTGTCCCGCGCCGCACTCTTTTGCGTCGGGACCCGCGGGTCTACCGCGGGAGTGCAGACCTCTACCTTGTACACCAAAGCATTACCATTTTAGCATTTCTGATGAGTGAAATGTGTGAACAGCCAATGTCCCTGAACATGTGTAGGAGTTGTGGACATGTCTCTGATGACTCAACCCCATTGGTTGACTGTGTGTGTGTGTGTGTGTGTGTGAGTGTGTGTGTGTGTGTGTGCGTGTGTGTGTGTGTGTGTGTGTGCGTGTGTGTGTGTGTGTGTGTGTGTGTGTCTGTGCTACCAGGCTGGTTTTCGGGAAGAGCGGCCTTCAATCTGTGCTCCCTCAGATGCCGTATTAGGAGTGATGCATGAGACAGCACAGGACCTGTCATATGCCAGACGAGTGCCTTATTCCTGTCAGCACTCACCAGAGACTCATTACCCATATGTGTGTGTGTGTGTGTGTGTGTGTGTGTGTGTGTGAGTGTGTGTGTGTGGATGTGTGTGCACACAGCACTTACGGGATCTCATAAGCCGGTGAGGAATAGAGGACTCTGTGGAATGACAGACTACGTGTGTGTGTTTGTGTGTGTGTGTGTATGTGTGAGAGAGAGAGTGTGTGTGTGTGTGTGTGTGGATATCTGATGTCCAACAGAGGCTGTGGTTTTATTGTGCACCTCAGAAAAGGGTCAATCCAGATGCCACACCCCACAGAAGCTTTGCATACACTAGTCCCAGGGGTCACTTGTCCCAGGGGTCAGGGGTCACTAGTCTCAGAGGTCAGGGATCACTAGTCTAGACGGTCACAAATCCCAGGGGTCACTAGTCTCAGGGGTCACTAGTCTCAGGGGTCCATATCTGAAATTCATGATAATATCTTATTGCGAACGGCTATTATAAATTTTTCTGTTTGACATATTTGTTTCTTAAGGGCTGTAGACACGATAACTATATAGATAACTATAACTGTAATGATAAAATGAAAAATCTCACCTGTGACGAATGTGGCTTAAATTTGATTGAATTTTGATTGGCTGTCAGCTTTTTATTGTTCTCAGAATCGCTCTGAAAGTGATCCCTGACAATATTGTTTTAGATGTCGGTATTGTTACAGTATAGTTGGATTAGTATGGTATGGCTGGACATCGTCATTCATATTAACTAGAATGATACTCTATTGTTTTATTGTTTAGTTATCCCTGCACTGCTTTTTGCCACTTATCAGACTTTATAGGATAGGACATGATTTAGGAGTTGTGTGTGTGTGTATAGGGGGTGGGGTGTATGTGTGTGTGTGACATGGTACATGCCTTTGCATCAGACTGGCAAGTTGATGTTATGTGTGTGAGAGCATAGTGCGAGTGTGTGTGTGAGTGTGTGTGTGAGAGAGAGAGAGAGAGACAGAGACAGAGACAGAGAGCAGTTTCAATCTCAGGACCTGGCCTGTCGTGCCACCATGATGCATGCATGAGTGTGTGTGTGTCCGTGTGTGTTCGTCCTTATAGCTGTGCTCATATGTTTGGCGCCCCCTGTTGGTTGCCTTGTCTCTTTTGCATAACTACAGGTGACCTACACCTGAGCGACTCCTGAGCGAGGCCTACCTGTGCCTACAAAAGGGTTCTGTGACTGAGGGGGGCACAAACAGACTAAGAATCGCAAGAGGAATCATAGCCGTGCTTTCTGTCTGTGTTGAGAGACTTCAGTGCCTAGCTGTCCACCGGGCAGTATAGTCTGTTCCGCTTATTATTTCTTGTTGTTACACGGCTCTTCACAATGCAAGTAGAACGCTCCATTGACTTGAATGGGATTTCCCAAAGTTCTAGCGTTCAATATTTTCCACTAAAGGAACTCTGAAAAAAATAATGACTGCTGTCAATGGCAATGGAGTTTATGCCTCTAATTCAGGTCTTTCAAATCACTCCGAAACGACTGGAACTTCATCCAAAAGTGAAAACAGACGGTTGATCAGCTGTGTTGTGGCAAGTAGCCGTGTAATAAGCGTCCAGTTCGCCCTGTTGGGACTTATTTTCCCAATAATGACCGGCGTTCTATACATTATCCCTTAATTACCCTGAACTTTTATTTATTAACTATTCTGCTAAATAAACATTTTGTTACACATTGTTTTCAACAGTGCCAAACAGTGTTCATCTTTCCTTCATGTTAAAGGAGAAATCTGGTGATGTTTTACTTTGTTTCTCAGACAGCTACAGCGCTACACTCTTGAACATGCCCCCAGAGTGTAGCACTGTAGCTGCTCATGAACATGCCCCCAGAGTGTAGCACTGTAGCTGCATATCAACATGCCCCCAGAGTGTAGCGTTGTAGCTCATGAACATGCACTAGCAACTCAAGCTAGGTGAAACTTATTGGGTAACACTTTACTTGATAGTATCGACATAAGAGTGACATGACACTGTCATGAACACATGACACTGTCATGACACATGAAACCTAACCCTAACCCTAACCCTAATCCTAAACCTAACCCTAATCCTAACCCTAACTTGTTATGACAAAAACCGAATGTCACTTAATAACAGAAGCGTTATGTCATAAACATTTATGACTTGTTTATGACACGTTCATGACAGTGTCATGTCACTCTTATGTCAACACTGTCAAGTAAAGTGGAACCACTTATTATTTTTAACAGAGATCTATGTGAAATATCGCTGGATTTCTCCTTTAAGGGTGATGTCTGACCGGCAGCAACAGTGAGAGAGAGAGAGAGTGAGAGAGAGAGAGAGAATCCTAGAGGGCTGAGTTGTGACTGAAGTTTAGTCCTTCACCTCTATTGGAGTTCAGTGTTGTGCCCCAGTACAAGTGTATGTGTGTGTGTGTGTGAGTGTGTGTGGGAGCATAGCGTATGTTAGTGTGTGTGTGTGTGTGTGTGTGTGTGTGTGTGCGCGCGCGCGTGCGTGCGTGAGTATGTGTGTGTGGACAAGGATGTACTTGTTGTGGGAAAACATGAAAGTTCCAGACCAAAAATCCTGAAGCCCTGCGTGCCTTGTCAATCACACACACACACACACAAACAGCTAAGAAATCAGAGCCTTCTGGAAATAAAAACAGCGGGTGTTCTCCCACGGCCTCCCTGACATGTGGTTTAAGTGTGTGTGTGTGTGTGTGTGTGTGTGTGTGTGGTGCTGGTGCCCAATCATGTCCTTGAATATGAGCCTCTTTCCCTTGTTCACTTCATCACTTTCTATTTCCATGTCATCTCTCTCTCTCTCTTTCTCTCTCTCTCACTCATTTCGACTCAGTGTCACTGTGTCACTGCCTGATGTGAGTCAAACATAGATATGAGTCGCACATGTGTCCATATTCAAGTAGCCTACAGAATGACAGTGTACTGTACATGATGGGGTAACATGGTGGTGTTACATGATGGGGTAACATGGTGATGTTACATGATGGTGTTACATGGTGGGGTTGAGTAGTGTTTGGGAGGTGGTGTTACATGGTGGGGTAACATGGTGGGGTTGAGTAGTGTTTGGGAGGTGGTGTTACATGGTGGGGTAACATGGTGGGGTTGAGTAGTGTTTGGGAGGTGGTGTTACATGGTGGGGTAACATGGTGGGGTTGAGTAGTGTTTGGGAGGTGGTGTTACATGGTGGGGTTACATGGCGTGGTGGGATTGACTAGTGTTTGGGAGGTGGGGTAACATGGTGGGATTGACTAGTGCAGTGGTTCTCAACCTTTTTTGAGCAAACGCCCCCTGACCTTACTTTGATCCTCCCCCCCCCCACACACACACACACAATTAAAAATAAAAAATAAAAACTACACCCCCGGGTAGGCTATAGGCCACTCACTCTCATGCTATATTGCTTAAATAAAAAAACGAGCCCATTTCTGCGCTGTTTTGGTTTCTTCTGGAATTATAAGAAAATGTCCCTATGAGCCTATTTTATTATTAAGCAGATTTAGCCCACTGTTAGAAGCAATAGGAGACTGGTTGGGTAAAAAAAAAAATACTACCACATCAGCATTGGTTGTAATGATTTTTTTTTTTTTTAAATCAATAGGAACATTAAATCTAGGCAACAAGACATGTCATATTATCATGGACAAAAATCAAGTGCACATCACATGAACAACATATGCACATCGCAACAATCCAACCAATCACAAAACAGTATCCGCGCGTGAGGCCTGTGTAGGCCTATACATATTTCGTATTTGATTAGCAATGGTCTTTTCGTGGAGACTACGCTCAGAGCAGCTGCAGAACAACAGCGAGCGGGGCTGGGGGACGTGAGTCCGGGCGTGTGCAGGCCCAAACTGCACTGTATGACCACTGAGCATAGATAAACAGTAAAATGTAGCTGGGACGGTAGAGGGGTTTGAAACCCATGAATGAAAAAATAGCCTATTTATTTCAGGTAGCCTATTTTTGCACCAAAAATATGTGAAAACCATGAAAGTTTAAAATGTAAACAAAAAAACAAAAAAAACTCTCACGTTCCCAGCGCCCCCCTAGGTTGTACGAACGCCCCCCAGGGGGCGGTACCGCCCCCGTTGAGAAACCCTAGACTAGTGTTTGGGTTAGACATGTCAGTTACCACCCCTTTATGGTCCTCACAAAGGGGAAAACATGCTACCACGAAGCGTACCATGCGAACACGATGGTTTCAAGGAAGTATGTTTCCATAACTTTCCAATGTATGTTGTTAACCTAATTCACCCACAATATCCTGCTGTTTTGACTGGTAGTTAACATGCAATGTTAGTTTCATTAGCTTGCTAACTAGCTAACTTTATATTGTCAGTGTAAAATAGCTAACTTATTCATATAACTCATTGAAACTATTCATACAGACATGCTAAGGAATGTTCAGGTGAGAATGATTTAAGGCATACACCCTATAAGTATGCGGTGTTATGGCATGAGGCTAGTTTGCTAAATCAAGCTTAACAGTCTGCCTATTGAAAACACTTCTCAAATGAGGCCATTCATGGCAGTGGGAGTGTAATTGGATTTACCAAAACTTGGGAATTTAATATTTCAACCCTGCTGACACAGAGATAACTCTCAGTCCAAAACTTTCTTTTGCCATTTACTTGTATCTGTGCATGCAGCAATGCACCCACCATTAGCCTAACTTAGCATAGTTCATTGAGGTGGTCAGAACCAATTTGCCTATAGCTCCCAAAAATGACAAAAGAACTCCAACATTTTCCTATTTACATGTTGTGACTTGTATTGTTGCAACATGTACAAATACCAATGCAAATGAGACAAAGTGATTGTTTAAGCATACACATACCTGGAACTATGTAGTCATTCAGGTGAAACACTGCTACTTGGTAGGAGAGATTTGCATGCAGCACCTTAACATCTGCAATCCTCCAGTAGCAGTCATTAGGAGGTGGCACAGAGATGGACTTAGGTTGGACAATGGTGGCTTGTTCCCTACAAAGATATACAAATTGCTGGTTAATATTTTTCTGTTGATCCTGGATACCACCTGGAACTATATGTTCTGGTTGTGTGTATGGGAGGGATTGGGAAGTAGTCTAACCGGAGGGAGTTGGAAAATGGTCTAACCAGAGGAGATTGGGGAGATTGTTGTGTATGGAAGGGGGTTGGGAAGGGGTCTAACCGAAAGGGAATTGGGAAGGGGTCTAACCAGAGGGGGTTGGGGAAGGGGTTTAACCAGATGTTGCCACGGTTGTGTATGTATTATTTGTGTCATGGCTCTATGGTTTGAAGACTGATCCAATAAATGGGCATTAACCCCCACTCTCTCTCTCTCCAGACCAGAGTCCTGCTTCCTGAGTCCAGAGTCCTGAGTCCAGCTTCCTGAGTCCTGCTACCTGAGTGCTGCTTCCTGAGTGCTTCTTCCAGAGTTCTGCTTCCTGAGTCCTGAGTCCTGCTTCCTGATTCCTGCTACCTGCATCCCTGTCTCTCTGAGCTAAAATGGGTGATTGGAGCCTGCTGGGGAACATTCTAGAGGAGGTGCAGGAGAACTCCACCTCAGTGGGCAAGGTGTGGCTGACCGTGCTCTTCATCTTCCGCATACTGGTGCTGGGCACGGCAGCCGAGTCCAGCTGGGGCGATGAGCAGTCCGACTTCATGTGCGACACACTGCAGCCGGGTTGTGAGAACGTCTGCTACGACGCCGCCTTTCCCATCGCCCACATCCGCTACTGGGTTCTGCAGATCGTCTTCGTGTCCACGCCCTCACTCATCTACATGGGCCACGCCATGCACTCCGTACGCATGGAGGAGAAGAGGAGGCGCAAAGAGCAGGAGGAGAGGGAGAGAGACACTGATGATGACCAAGCAGGAGGAGGTGGAGGGAAGGGAGGTGAGAAGGAGTACCTACAGCAGAAGTACGAGCAGGGAGGAGGAGGAGGAGGTGTGCCGGAGGGTTCCAGAAAGATCCAGCTGCGGGGGGCGTTACTGCAGACGTACGTGCTGAGCATCCTGATCCGCACGGTGATGGAGGTGGGCTTCATCGTGGTGCAGTACCTCATGTACGGCATCTTCCTGAAGGCGGAGTACAAGTGCACCACGCTGCCCTGCAAGAACATGGTGGACTGCTACATGTCACGGCCCACTGAGAAGAACATCTTCATCGTGTTCATGCTGGCCGTGGCCGGCGTCTCGCTCTTCCTCAGCGTGCTGGAGCTCCAACACCTGGGCTGGAAGCAGCTCAAGGGCTGCCTCAGGAGCTACGCTGCCAAGCAGGCCCTCCACAGCACCAACACTAACGCCAGCACCAACCACAAGAGTACTGCACCCATTGCCATTGCTAGCGCCACGGCAACCGGCTCCATGGGGATGGAGAGTGTGGACACACCCCCCTCCCACCCTTCTCCCGGTTACACACCCCCTCCAGACTTCCACCAGTGCCTGGCAGCATCACGCGGCTCTCTGGTGACTGGCCATCATCATCATCATTCTCAACTTCCTCCGGTGGCGCAGCCCCACACACACGCACAAACACTCGGGTCCCTGCCCCACACACACACACACACACTCGGGTCCCTGCCCCCCTCCTGCCAGCCCTTCAGCACGAGCCTGGCTCTTCAGCAGAACTCTGCCAACATGGCCACCGAGAGACAAATGGAGCCCACGCACACACCCGACTTCCTGCGCATGACCTACCAGCAGCCAATCAGCAATGGCCTGCCCAGAGGCCTGCCCAATGGCTGCCCTTCCCCGGGATCCAGTCCCGCCCCCAGCCCCGCCCTGCTCCATGCGGCTCTGCTGAAGGACAAGCGGCGTCTCAGCAAGACCAGCGCTTCCAGCAGCGGACGTGTGCGACAGGACGACCTGGCTGTGTGACACACACACACATGCTTGCACTGCACACATACACTCACACACACTACACACAAACACACATAAACCAAAACACATAAACTTTCTGAGCAACAGAGAGACGATTCAGATGAGATGGGATCATCGGCATCACTGTTAGATCTTAGCATTAGCTGTTAGCATTAGCTGTTTGCGTGGGTTCCATTAACATATAGCCCCGCTATTTGGAAGTTTAGTAGCAGCTCTCTCTTAGTAGATACTGAGATACAGTTGAGAATAATAACAGTCTTCATTTCCAGTAGATTAAGTCAGCATCACCTCTGTTTTCTCTGAGATAACCAGAGAAATCTCACATTATTCATTTCCAGCTTCCTGATATATTTTTCCAAAAACATACAAAAGACAAAAACGTTTGAGCCACTGGCATCAGGAGCCAAGACGGACAGAACTCTCAGTCTGTCACACTGCTGCACCTCTCCTTTGGTTGGACAAAACTAGGTGTACGTGTGTAAGTGTCTCTGTGTGTGTGTGTGTGTGTGTGTGTGTGTGTTTGGAGAGCTGGTAGACACACACTTGAGACTGTATGGACGGGATAAACCCCAAATGTGTTTAAACTATTCGCCAGTGACCATGCGTTTGAGACTGTCATGATAGGGCCATTCATTTTCATAGTAGTGAGTTTGTTCATCGAGAACTCTCTAAAGCCTTGAAGCATGATGTAGATGCACAACATACGGGAGCTTTATGACTCCATGTTTATGTCTCTGTGTTTGTTTGTTTGTTTGTTGTTTTGTTTACTATCAAAATTCCTATCTGTCTATCTGTCTTATGACACGCATCTTCCTCATCAGCCTCCACCAGGCTACTTCAGCAACATGACACGCGTCTTCCTCTTCAGCCTCCACTAGGCTACTACAGCAATATGACACGCATTTTCCTCATCAGCCTCCGCTAGGCTACTTCAGCAATAGGGTTGGGTATCGTTTGAGTTTTCTCCGATACCGGTGCTAAATCGATACTTTTAAAACGGTGCCGGTGCCGAAACGGTGCCTGAACCGGTACTTTGTTTTAAATTAAAATGGTCTAAAGCATGAATTGCTTTTTTTATTATTGATAAGACAAATTTGAACATGAAATTTAACTGTTATATTCAATTTACTATCAATATCTCATTGCTCCTACGGATAATACATTTAAATGTTAAAACAGCTTGCCATGCATGCACAGACATGGTAGGCTAAAGCTCTGCTTTCTAGTTTATCCAGTGTAGGCGGTTTGCCATAAGGTATGTTAAAACCGCTTTCCATGAAACTGCCCCAGGTCATGGACAATGGCATTTGCAAGCAAGCTAATCTAACAGGGACTCTACTTTTCAGTTAATTCACTGTGTTCCCAAATGCTTCAAGAAATTTCATGTCTTAACCCATAACACGCAATAGTTTTGAACATGTTAGGCTACAGGTGTTGAAGTGTTTAGATTCCCAGCGCTAGCCTAGTAGGCATTTTAACAGCAACTATGGCGATGCGCTAACACCAGTCAACTGAGTTTAATTAGCGATAACGTACGGAGATGGTTTCGTAGCCTCTTTGACAGCTCAGTGACATCAGGTATGTAACCTACATATTTATGTTTTTGCCAGCTAACTTTTAACATGATCTTCAAATTCATTGTGATGCTATATGGGCCTCATGCACATGAAAAATTCATATCATGCCATAATGTTGTTTAGAACACACCGTGAAATACAGTTTTCATCTTACAACTTTGCTGATAACATTTCAAATCAATGCCAGTTAGCGCATTAGCAAGGATATTGTGTAACATATAGGCTACTGTTGATGTTGTTTCATAGCATTTTGCTTGTGTGTAGTTAGGCCCACTGCTAGATTTTGACAGGAGCTTTAAAGTAAGCTACCTGGGCTCACGCAAGCTGTCAAACACTGTCCACTTGCCTGGTGGTGCACCCCTCTGGTTTATACAGTGTTTATGTTAGCTAACTGTATATGGATGTGTTGCTATCAGAGCAAGACGTTAGAGATGGCGCATGACATGCAGTGATGCCTGAAATGAGGCACCAAAATCCACGTTGTTATTCGATGCAGTTACTACTGTTTGCGTCGGCACCGGTGCCATATTAGAACCGTGTTTCGGTGCCCAACCCTATTCAGCAATATGACATGCGTGACATGTGCAAACTGTCAAGTGTTCTATCATTAAAAATCTATGGTCATTCTCATTTTAGTAGTTCATGCCCACAAACTTGTCATCACACACACACACACACAATGAGACATGACATGCTAATAGAAATAGCAGTAACACATACCAGCTGTGTAAACCAGCTGTTGCAATATGATACACAGATGCATTATGGGAGTTGTAGTCCTGTAGGTTGAATCAACATTACTTTATGACATTGAGTGCATGAACAGCATGAAGTCTCTTGCATGTCAGTGGAGTTATGACAGCGGGACATGACAGCCATACGGCAAGTGAGGAGGGACATAAGAGTGGCCTACAGAGGAGCTGTGGTCACTGATGGCAAGTGAGGAGGGACATAAGAGTGGCCTACAGAGGAGCTGTGGTCACTGACGGTAAGTGTGTGTCAGAGGTCCAGTGAGCAGCTGGTTTTACACGTACTGAACAGGGAACATCACTTTTGAATAATGATTTTAAATAATGTTGTTTTATTTGTGATTTACAGTAAGGATGCATGTGTTTGTGATTTACAGTAGGAATGCATGTGTTTGTGATTTACAGTAGGGATGCATGTGTGTGTGATGTACAGTAGGGATGCATGTGTTTGTGATTTACAGTAGGGATGCATGTGTCTGAGTGTTACTCTGCTAGTTCTACATGCTAATCAGGGTGAATGTATCAGAGAAGCCTGTCTGAAGATGGCACCAGGTGTGAAGCGTTACGGTAGACAGGAAATGCAACGTTGCACATGACCGAATGTGAGGAGACACCGTTACAGTAAAGAGTATGCAAGCACATATGTGCCTTCAACAAACAGCACCTCCAACACCTGTAAATAACGTCCTTCAACAAACAGCACCTCCAACACCTGTAAATAACGTCCTTCAACAAACAGCACCTCCAACACCTGTAAATAACGTCCTTCAACAAACAGCACCTCCAACACCTCTTAATAACGTCCTTCAACAAACAGCACCTCCAACACCTGTAAATAACGTCCTTTTTGAATGAAACCCATCCACACATCCAGATGCAACACTAAAGTGCAAAGTGTGTCCTGTAGGAGGCTTCAGACGATTCTCTCCCACTTCTGAGGTCTCCCATGACATCCACATTTTATTTCTGAAATTCCTAACTACTAACCAGTGTCTATTCTCACCATAGGAAGTCAGCACTTAGCAAAGCAACTCACATCACGTGTATATGTGGACAAGCTCTCTACAGTAAAACCAGTCCTCTGGTGTTTGTTTATGTGCTTCTGTCATCCTGACTATTTCACACTGGGTATCAGGGTCCTGTGCTGTTTATTTCTTATCATGTTTATTGATGCCATAATAGATTAAAAATAAAACTTTAGAACCACATATGGGTCTGAAAGAATCATTTAGTCATTTGTTCCCACATCATCATTTCAGAACTCTGCACTGCAAAGGTGATGCTGGTGAGGGGCTCTTTATCAGATACTGTGATGCTGCAAACAACAGCACCATCTAGAGGTAGAATATGATAAAGCTCCTGATTACATTCCTGTAGATATTAATGATGATGTGAGAGGCTCTTTATCAGATACTGTAATGCTGCAAACAACAGATATCAACTGAAATGAATGAAATAAATATTGTGGCATGAATCATTTCAGACTCCTGTGAGTATACATCTGGTTAGTAGCAGTGAACCGAAGGTGCTATATCTATTCACAAACTGATATCTCCAGCAACAGCACCATCTTGAGGTCAGGTAGAGTATCTATTTATAATCGAATATCTGCAACACCTGCCATTGTTTCCTCTATGTTGATTTTAGGATGGCGGCCTGCCACTGCAAAATTAATGCCACCACAGTAACAGAATTAGGGCAGACGCACAATGTAGTTGCGGTTGCCTTTTAAATGATGTGGATGACCTGCCCCCACTGCTAAAGAAAAAAAATGAAATACTGAGCACCATCTAGAGGTCAAGTAGAGTATCTATTTCTAATCTGATATATGCAGTAACAGCACCATCTAGAGGTCAGATAGAGTATCTATTTACAATCTGATATATGGAGCAACACCACCATGTACAGTAGGTCAGGTAGAGTATGTCACAGATGATTGTGTTGAATTAGGAACATACACACAAATACACACACGCCACTTCAACCATGTAACCTATAAGCCTATACAGATGCAGCGTGAAAAAGTGCATTTCTTCTTTCATACAAACCTGTGATAAGCGTGAACTAGAAACACATCATGAGCTAAATGTATGATCTGCTTGGTGAAATTCCACAGAGGTTCCCTCTTGGCACTGCTGGGCATGACTCCATGAGATTGAAATGATTAGCTTTACAATGCCATGGTGTGAGGCCTGATGCTGCTGAACAGAGGCCTACTTGTAGCTTAACATAGCATTTAAGCATTCTGCTGTTTGAGAATTAGACAGACACACCTGGTGCTTTAAAGACAGTAAACAGCTGGCGTGCATGAATACTACTAGACATGAAAGTTCCAGTCTGAATCTCTGGATTAGTCCTGTTCTCTCAGTTCTGAGCCTCTCAGTCTGTTTTCTCTCAGTCCTTCAGATCCAACAGTTGTCCATGTGTGCGATATCGTGCAGATTTCTCAACTTGTGTAGAAGCGTACTAATTATGTCCCATGAATATGTAGCCATAAAGACGCCTTGTGGAGGAGAGATGGCACGCAGGCAGAGCTACGGTTGAGCTAACTGAGACACGTCTGTGCACACACACACGCACACACACACACACACACACACACACACAAGACTATGTACCCTAACCTGCCAAACACAGGGGTAGGACTATGTAGCCTAACCTGCCAAATCTGATCACCAGGGCCCATGACCTAGTCTGCTTAAATGGTTAAGTAGGCCTATAGCATTCTGGTTGTGTTACGTTTAGTCTGTGATTACATCTGCAAGTGGTTATTTCAGAAAGCGGTGAGTGATAGGCTAGTAACCAAGTTAAGTTAAATAACTTGTATAACTTAAATAAGTCCTACATAACAGCTCATTCTGCAGATGCATTATTACGCTGTGAAAAGGCCTCCTTACTGTGGTGTGTGGCATATTCAAGCATTTTGGATTAAATCCAATGACATGTTCGCCGAAGATCTGATCTGATTTCTTTAGAGTTCTATTTCTGTCATGTGTAGGCTTGCCGACATCTCTGTCTTGTGTAGGCTTGCTGACATCTCTGTCATGTGTAGGCTTGCCGACATCTCTGTCTTGTGTAGGCTTGCCGACATCTCTGTCATGTGTAGGCTTGCCGACATCTCTGTCTTGTGTAGGCTTGCCGACATCTCTGTCATGTGTAGGCTTGCCGACATCTCTGCTTGTGTCTGCACAGTTGATTCTCCGTAGCAGCATATCTTTTCTATTTCTCCTCCTACATCTTTTCATTAGTAATCTTTTCTTGGCTCTCTGCCTCACCTGCCAAAGCAGCACTGGTTGAAATCACGGGTTTTCTAAGTTTGCAACTTGAAATGTAGGCTAGCGGAGAGGCTTCTCCTCTGAGTCTTGGAAAGTAAGTTTCATAATCCGTTGAGACTGAAGGATCAAACAATCTCAGTGTTAATGCTCTAACGGTAGCGTTTGCTTTGCCTAATCCTCACTTTTTAGAAAACAAAACAGCCGTGTTCTAACGTTACTAGCCATCTTGCCATAAGATCTCTGAGTACTGTAGTTTGGTCGCCTCGATTGACGGTGATAATAACAAGTTCCGGCGTGGTTCATGATGCTACCAACTGCACGAGCACACACACATACTACCCAAAACTGCTTGAGTATGGGGGTAAAATTGTCTCTGACAATTGTACATACTCAAAAAGATATGCACAAATAGACATGTATTTGTAAATACACAAATAGTTCTTATGTCTTAAGTTATAAGCTATGTGCATAATATAATATTGGGGGTCATTTTGAGCATAGCTGAATTTAGAGTGAGACATGTCGCTCTCAAAGTATATCATGATGACGGCCTTGTAAAAATCCAGTTTGCAGTTTTGATCCAATAGGCCTACAAATTTTTGTTGTCTTACAGTATTAAATGAATCACTGCTCTAGCTCTGTGTTCATTGTATGCACTCGGGGGAAACAAAATACCTCTGTTGCCCTACTCCAGTGGTTCTCAACCTTTTTTCAGTGGTTCTCAACCTTTTTATATTTTAACCCTTAGTAGGCTACCCTAAGCTGTTTTTAGGGCATTTTCACTACCTTTATTCATAAGGATTTATTCTGGTCATTGTAAGTGCCACACACACATATTATATATTGTGTTTTTCAGCAGAGTCTAGGCTATCCAGATCTGCCATCATTTCATGTATTAGTACTAGCATTGATTTTATTTTGATTTTTAAAGAATTAAAATATAAAAAGTGTATTATACAAATTCTTATATTTTGACATGTATCTCACCACAGCAAGCTCATAGCTCTACATGCATTTCATGTGTGTGTAGGGCAGACTGTCCTGAATCTGGGAATATCATTGCCATGGTGGAAGGATTCTCTGGGGCTAAGTATAAGTACTTGTTTGATCCTGTGAGGGAAATTTGGTCTCTGCATTTAACCCAATCGGTGAATTAGTGAAACACAAACAGCACACAGTGTACACTGTGTGCTGTTTGTGCACACACTAATCCTGGCGCAGTGAGCTGCCTGCTTCAACGGCGGCGCTCAGGGAGCAGTGAGGGGTTAGGTGCCTTGCTCAAGGGCACTTCAGCCGCAGCCCACTGGTTGGGGCTCGAACCGGCAACCCTCCGGTTACAAGTCCAGAGTGCTAACCATTGGGCCACGGCTGCCCGTAGAGGAATTTACAGACATATGTGGTGTGCACCTTACAGAAATAAATGCCATTTTTTTATTTAGTGATTAAAAATGACCTTTCTGCGCTCCATATCTGTAAAACTCATCATCATAAAATTAGAAGAAATGTGTGCGACTGCAATAATGGAGGTTTGGCGAATCACTGCTCCTAGATTGCATTACGCACGCTCCGCACGCTGCGCGCTCTATTTCAGCACGTTTTTGTTGCTAAAGGAGGAGGACGCACAACTGAAACCGCCATGGAAGCACGAGCACCTACTGGAGGACCTCCCGTTATCATAGACGACCACCCCGACGATAGTGGTGAACTCGGTGAACAGGGTAGTGGTGAAGATAACGTGGCCGTATTTGCAAGAAATGTTTCTACATTGGCAGCTTTCTGTGAAGCTGAACACTCCGCTACCTGCCTCAGCGGCCTGTGAAAGGCTATTTAGCATCGCAGGACTTCAGTCTTCAGTCCAAGAAGAGTAAGACTGAATCAGGCCCGGGGTGAACTGAATTCTGTCAACTTTGAAAACCAGCTTCTTTTGAAGTTGAACAGACACCTTTTCAGTTTCAACTATGACTGGCATATTAGTAGCTGCTGGACATAGGTGGCCTGTGTGTGTGTGTGAGAGTGAGATGGTGACCTGGGGAGTAAGCTCTAGAAATGCTCATACCACATGACCAAAATGTTCTCCCTACCAGCAGGTCTTTTTTTTTTTTGAAAGAAATAAGTTATTTATTTTTCATTTTTACCTGAAGTTCATACAAAAGTGAAATTTCTGTTTCTGTTTTTTTCTTTGATGTCAGCTCTAAAAATATGCCGTTTGTTCTTTGAACTTAAGAGAATTGTGCCTGAAAAGTCCTAGAAAAGAATGTGATTTTGATTTGATGAGTGAGATTAAGAAGATATGGGAACCCTGAATATGCTTTATGCTTTACTATAAGAAAGCCAAAATAAAGTTCACAAAAGTTCAAAGTAAAACCGCTTGCTTTTTACTTTTTACTTTTACTTCAAATACTTAAGTACATTAAATATCAGAAAATTACTTTTGATACTTAAGTACAGTAAGACTTTTACTTAAGTAATATTCTAAAAGGTAACTTTCACTTCTACCAGTCTTTTTCTAGTACGATACTTGTACTTTTACTCAAGTATTGCTTTCTAGTACTTTATACAACACTGATACAAACAAAATTGACAATGACATTGCTATATATGAACAGCCAAGACATTAACCAGTAAAACAACTAGTCCTGCTTCAATCAATGATGAGACAAAAGTGTGCTTCATTCAATTTGTAAACAACTGGACTGCATGCAAATAGTGTTGACCTAACTATGGCTTATGGCTTAATAAATCTCATTAGGTGGACAGGTCCTATAGTAATCTGTGCAAAATGTAAAGAAAGACTTCTGACGTTAACATCGTCTCCAAAGGGCAAAAGTAAATGTAGGCTGTAAGAGTATCTTATATGATGCTGCATATGACAATCCCTGAGAAGACTGTCAGATGAAGCACTACCCTCCAGATCCATTGGATTACAAAGGGAATTTTAAAGTCTATTAAATATAAAAGTATGCTTTACAAATCCTACATGAAAAATCATTCTATCTTAAATCAAGATAAATATACTTCCTATAAAAATAAACACAGATCATAAGAAAGAGCAAAATAAGTCATTACACAGAACTCTTACAAGCTTCACAGGGGGACTGCAGGAGGTCATTGAATGTGTTAAATGAAGTCCTCAACAGGAGACATTAACCTACTCTACCAGACTTTGGTGATGGCAATGCTGATGTTACACAGAGTTTTAATAATTATTTCACCAGGTGTAAATCTGTCTAAGAAGATAAATCAACCCCAGGGTATCACCTTCAAGCATTTTCTTTCTGATAGCTACATTCATTCATTTTTCATCATACCAACAGAAGGTACTGAACTCAAGATCATTTTGGACTTGTATCTATAAGTATGTCTATGTCAATGATCATAACTCTACTTGTAAGCCCATAATCTTTGGGGTCCCCCAGGATTTTGTAAATGCCTCCAAAATATTTTATAAAATTATTTTTGCTGACGACACAAATTTGTTCACATCACGCAGGAACCCACTTATTCTTCGAGATATAGCCTAGCCTAAAGTTAGAGTTAACCAAAGTGGAGTCCTGGTTTAATGTAACAAACTGTCATTAAATGTCAGCAAAACAAATTGCATTTTATTTTTATTTTTTATTTTATTTTATTAAAATATCTATCTATCTATCTATCTATCTATCGATCAGGCCGACAACAGGCTGATTTTACAGGCGTGAAGCCCCGGACGGTCTCACATTGAATAGCATCCACTACGACAGGGGGCGATGTTGCTACAACAATGCATCCATTCTTCCTGCAAAGATCAAAGAATAAGAAAAACAAAACATCCGATATGCTTCTCGCTGTGTAGGATTCTGTTGAATATGGAGAAAAAGAAGTTTAATATCAATTTAGATGACTCAGCTTTCACCAAAGAAAGATCGCCGGTAAGTCCATGACTGTAACGTTAACCCCAGCTGTTTAAGGTTTGCATTCCTTCATCGATGAAAGCATCGTATAGTTTTGTTTTGAAAAGTGACACTTCACTTACCAGATAGATGAACTGCAGCAGGTAACGTTACCATGCCTATCTTTAGGGGACAAACCTATACGTTACGTTCATTTGTGTTGATAGCACTGATGCTACAGATGTGGATATTGTTTTGTAGCACATTCTGTACAATTTCTAGCATCGGTATCGTAAATACGTGGTTACAAACAGCGGTGTGTCTCACCGCTGTGTGTCTCCGGTGCTAAGCTGGTAAATTATCCATAGCGCAGACTGATGTTTTTGTAGCATGTGCTACACATACATATTGTACAGTCCAGATAGGATGTTGTAGCCCTCATCTTAAACTTTACAAAGATTATGTGGCTGTTTTATTTCATAAACTATTATCACATAACCCTGCCTGCTCAGCAGTTGTATCAGACCACACATGTTGGAGTTCAGAAGTTTGATTTAGCCCTTTCTTTCTGCATGCCCAGGTTCGTCCGCTGTTCAAAGCCTCGACCGCTGACGCTCAGAAAGGCCCGGAAGTATCCTCAACGGCGCCTCAGCATGGCGGCCAGCCGCTCTCCTATGCGCAGTTCATCATCCAGAGCAAAGGTCGCCCAGCGGGGCCTGCACAGGGAGGGGGCACCACTGTGCGGGGGCTGAGAGAGGACGCTCAGGGCAGCGAGGGAGAGAGCGAGGCAGCCGTCCGGCAACCTCCCATCTCCGAGGGGGGGTCAGGAAAGAGCCAGCAGCAGGCAGAGAGGAGCGGAGGAGTGGGGGGCACTGCTGCAACCGTGGCAACGGGGGATCAGGAGGAAGGTCCGATTGTCACTCCGCACCTGCTGGGGTCAGGAAGCAGCATCATCGTCAGTCCCCGACAGGTACACACACACACACACACACACACATACACAGTGTCAATCCATAGCTGCTGAGGTCATGAAGCAGCAGCATCATTATCAGTCCCCGACAGGTATACACATACACACAATGGTGCAATGGGCAAAAAGTACCATCATTGTCAGTCCGAGATAGGCATACACGCACACGCACTCATACGTACTTATACATACTTTTCACTTGGCTTTAACTATATTCTCTTTCACCTCATAAATATACAGTGACATTATATTATGTGTGTGTGTGTGTGTGTGTGTGTGTGTGTCTTCAGAGAGGAAACCCCATCTTGAAGTTTGTGAGGAGTGTACCCTGGGAGTTTGGAGATGTGGTGCCTGACTATGTCCTTGGACGGACCACCTGTGCTCTCTTTCTCAGGTGTGTGTGTGTGTGTGTGTGTGTAGAATTAGAAGGGATGCGTGTCATTGTTCACACCACAGTCAGACCTCTTTCTCTCTCTCTCCCTCTCTCTCTCTCTTTCACTTTCACTGTCTCTCTCTCTCTCTCTCTCTCTCTCAGTGTGCGTTATCATAATCTGAACCCCAACTACGTCCATGAGCGCTTGAAGCTGCTGGGAAACTGCTTCTCTCTCAGGGTGCTACTGGTGCAGGTGGACGTGGTGAGTCAATCCACACCTCCTCTGTTTTTCTCTGTATCTCTCGTTCTTCAACACCTCTTCTGTTTCTCTCGTTCTTCAACACCTGTTCTGTTTTCTCTGTATCTCTCGTTCCCCAACACCTCTTCTGTTTCTCTCTGTTTCTCTCGTTCTTCAACACCTCCTCTGTTTCTCTCGTTCTTCAACACCTCCTCTTTTCTTTAAAGGGGTGGTTCAGTATTTTGGACATAGGACCTCATTTCCAAGTAAGCAAGTGGGATATTTATCAGTGGAGACCGTTTTCAACACGTTTAATCCAGTCCTTCTAATTGCAGAGTTTGCAGGTGCTAGGCTAGCGCAAGTCAACGGTATGTGTTAGCCTGCCACTAAAAACAGTCTTACCCACTCCAAAGTACACCGGAGGGCGGAGGCAAATAAATTATAATGCCAGACAATGTATGTTGTATATAAATAAATTATAATGCCAGTCAATTGTCTGTGTTGATAGAATAGTGTTAGAAATAAAACTACCCTTGCATCACATTGCAATAGTTATACTTTGTTCCCTGAAGTTGGTAGTAAGCAACGGCAGCGGCGGACTGATATTACCAAGGATTCTACTAGGTATCCCCATTAGAGTGCGCTTCTCTGTTTACTTTTTGGCGCAGTACTACTAACCGGAGCAAGTATAATTCCGCCGCTGCTAAGAAACTAGTCCCTCAAAATGTCATGCGATCATTCAAATGCAAGGAATGAAGCACACACTAATCCCGGCGCAGTGAGCTGCCTGCTACAACAGCGGCGCTCGGGGAGCAGTGAGGGGTTAGGTGCCTTGCTCAAGGGCACTTCAGCCGTGCCTACTGGTCAGGGTTTGAACAGGCAACCCTCTGGTTACAAGTCCGAAGCGCTAACCAGTAGGCCACGGCTGCCCTAAATATGTTAGAAATAAAACTATCAACACAGACATTTACATCGATAGTCTGCGGTTATAATTTATTTGCCACAGGTGTACTGTGGAGTGGGTAAGACTGGTTTTAGTGGCAGGCTAACACATACTGATGACTTGCGCTAGCCTAGCACCTGCGAACTCTGCAACTAAGGACTGGATGAAACGTGCTGAAAACGGTCTCCACTGATAAATATCACACTTGCTAACTTGGAAATGAGGTGGAAATAAGTCTAGAGCCCTGACACTTCCAGTCTGCCTTTATCTCTCCTGTTATAAGCCCCATGAAACATGAAAGACCCCCATCATGCTCTGGGCACACTGGCTCATATGTCTGATGCTGAAGGCTGTGTGACTACCCCCCCCCCAACAGAAAGACCCCCCCCATCATCATGCTCACTATCATATATCTACCATATATCTAACCCCCACCCCCCCCCCCCACCCCCCCCCCACCCACACAGAAAGACCCTCATCATCATGCTCAGTATCATATAGCTATCCGATCTCCAACAGAAAGACCCCCATCACGCTCTGAGGGAACTGGCTCGGATCTGCATCATGGCCGACTGCACACTCATCCTGGCCTGGAGGTGAGAGCCTTTTCCTGGACAGTCCTACCACAACAATAACAGCACTACTACCACAGCACCACCACCAACAACAACAACACAATAACAGCACTACTACCACAGCACCACCAACAACAACAACAACACAATAACAGCACTACTACCACAGCACCACCACCAACAACAACAACACAATAACAGCACTACTACCACAGCACCACCAACAACAACAACAACACAATAACAGCACTACTACCACAGCACCACCAACAACAACAACAACACAATAACAGCACTACTACCACAGCACCACCACCAACAACAACAACACAATAACAGCACTACTACCACAGCACCACCAACAACAACAACAACACAATAACAGCACTACTACCACAGCACCACCACCAACAACAACAACACAATAACAGCACTACTACCACAGCACCACCAACAACAACAACAACACAATAACAGCACTACTACCACAGCACCACCAACAACAACAACAACACAATAACAGCACTACTACCACAGCACCACCAACAACAACAACAACACAATAACAGCACTACTACCACAGCACCACCAACAACAACAACAACACAATAACAGCACTACTACCACAGCACCACCACCAACAACAACAACACAATAACAGCACTACTACCACAGCACCACCAACAACAACAACAACACAATAACAGCACTACTACCACAGCACCACCAACAACAACAACAACACAATAACAGCACTACTACCACAGCACCACCACCAACAACAACTGAGAATACTACCACCACTACTACTACAACAACATGGTCATGATGGTGAAGAATGTGGATTGCCCCAGATTTGTGGGGACTATAGACTTTTCACTAATGCCTTATTTACATAGAACTCTCCCCTCTTTCTCTCCCCCCCCCTGTGTGTGTGTGTGTGTGTGTGTGTGTGTGTGTGTCTGTGTCTCTGTCTGACCCAGCCCAGAGGAGGCGGGTCGTTATCTGGAGACGTATAAATCCTATGAGAAGAAGCCTGCAGACCTGCTGAAGGAACAGGTGGAGAAGGACTACCTGTCCAAGGTGACACACACACGTACACACACACGTGCACGTACACACGCACAGACACACAAACACATCACTTCTCTAAGGTGGGTGTAGTCACACACACACACATAGACACACATAAGACTAGTACTTGTCCAATTTGAGGCGCGCGCACACACACACACACACACACACACACACACACACACACATATATGTACACACACACACACACACACACATATATGTACACACACACACACACACACACATATGTACACACACACACACACACACACACACACACACACACTCCAATTTGAGGTGCGCACACACACACACACACACACATATGTACACACACACACACACACACACACACACATACACACATAGATACACAGACACACAAACACACATAAGACTAGTACTTGTCCAAGGTGAGGCATAGTTATGACTGATGAGGCACAGTTTAGACGATTACACATGGCTGAAGCTACGGATGTAACGGTATGAAAATTTAACCTCACGGTTATAGTGACCAAAATGATCACGGTTTTCGGTATTATCACAGTATTTCTAAAAGTGTGTTCAATATATTAAGAAAGCATTGATAGGCCTACACAAGCTGAAATAGTTTCAAAAAGTGTCCCGTTCACTTTTTTCTTGGTCATGTTTAATTGGCTATGTGCTTATAGCTTAACTTACCCCACCATAACTTGGAGTTTGCTATTTCTGTTATTTGGATGCAATGAGTGAGACCAAAGTAAGCGTTCAAAATAAAACTTTAGGCAACTGTATTCTCCTGATAACGTGAGTGGAATGGATTTAATGTGGACGCGAACATAAAAAGACGCAGAGTGGCTGATAGAGTGCACATTTTGCAGTGAAAAAGTTCCGTCTTTTAAAATCAGGTGTAGCCTAATCCAAATCGTAGTTAAAACCATCAATTAGACAACAGAATCAGTAGGGTACCAGTTTTGTTCCATTGTACTAGGCCTACTGTATGTCAAAAGCAGGCTCGGATGAAGCTGGGAAGGATTAAACACACGGTTTCCACACTGCGGTAATCAACAGTGATAATCATGATGTTTGAAATGAAAACGGTAATTATTATCGTCAACATTTTTATCGCGGTTTACCATTATACCGGTAATCGTTACATCCCTAGCTGAAGCACACACACACACACACACACACACACACACACACACACACACACACACACACACCAGTGTTGGGTGTAACGTGTTACAAAAGTAATGCAATTACTGTAATATATTGCTGTTTGCGGTAACGTGGTAATGTAAGGCATTACAAAAAAAAATTGGGTAATATTTTACTCGGTACAAACTTCAGTAACGTGCGTTACAATGCATTTTAACCCGAAATTAAGTGGTGTTTTGTTTTGATACATATACGCAAACACCACGCGAGAACAACAGAGGAGAAAAAATCAGTGCAAAATAGTAGAACGTTATCTCCTGATACTTGTTGAATATGACTGTGGCTGCAGCAGACTCGCAGGCGGACTCTATTTGCGGGATGGACATAAGCATACGCTCATTATTTTCAGCTTGTCAGAGACAAGGCTATGAAGAACATAATAGTTAGTGCACTTTGTATGCGAAACCGAAAGATCTCTCTATGCCTCGCGAAATAGCACAAGTAAATTAATGAAACATCTAAAGTAGTGCCACGCTAATCTTTTTGATTCTTGATAAAACACAAACTATGCTGTTGTGCATTTCAGCTTTGTGCTGTGGACTTGAATTGAAGAGAATAAAGGGATAGAAATGCAGAAAAAGATTGTGTAGCCTGGCAGTGCCACCGCTCCCACCACGCGCATCACACGCACTTTGCGTTGGGCACCATGTAACCAATGAATAGTAGCTTTACTGCAAACTGCGTTTCACTCTTCATCAATAACGTTTACAATGTCAAAATGCACTAACACGATGTTACATGCAAGTTTGATACCTTTTGGGTTCTCTCAATCACCACGTAGTACTAGAATTGGTGGGTCTTCAATCATTCGTTTTCCAAGCATTTAGGCTACATGAAGCACATGATATGCTGAGTCGACTGAAACGCATTCCATTCAGATAACTAGGTGGATACCAGGCTCATAATTCACTTGTATTCGCAAAACGAAATGTGAAGCAACATGTCATTGCATACTTCCATTTCCAAAGCAATGAAGGTTGCTTAAAACAACTTAACATTGTGCATATTATTGTTAATATTGTGCTATCAATGTAACTCAAACAAATAAGGCTTGTAAACAAGAGCTGGCAAAAGGGCATTATGACAACGTAAAGATCAATGCTCTTAAAGTGACAGTGCACCATTTATAAGTAAAACAGCATTTCTTCAGAAATTAATGTGTAAAAACACACAGTAATGGTCTGTAAATAATAGGCCTTTTATTTTACTTTAGGTGTTTGAGTTATCATTTAAATGTCAGTCACTCAAAACCACTCACTTTGGGCACCGAAATGGCCAGCAGGCCACCATCTTGACATGTCTTTATTAAAGGAACCGTATGTAAAAAATGTATTTCAATTAATCATAAAATTGCCCTGATATGTCACTAGACATTAAGAAATCATGTTCATTTCAAATACTTATATCACTGACAACAGTAGTCTGGCCAGGATATTGTCATTTAAAAAGTGAAGTTGCAGCCCTTAACTGATGTTGACGTTGTCATGTTGTGTTTTGGCCTAATGCGCCACCCTCCACCTATCTACTAATCACAAAGTCAGTAGTGTTTCGTCATCCGGTTGCCAACTCTGCCAGTCAGAGGGGAGGGGAAGGGGATACACCGCTCTACAGTAATTTGAAAGTGATTGTAGTACCAGTTTTGGCCACAATCTTACATACAGTACAGTTCCTTTAAGCTTTGATTTACAATATAGTAGGCTCTCTATTGATTTTAATGGGTAGGCCTAGGCCTTAAAGTTACAGTATTTCTATCACAATTTACCAGACTTTGACCTTTTGTCGGTTTTTAACAAACTTTTGACTATGATTGTTCCTTGTATTGCATCATGAGCACTGTGCCTATTGCATTCTACTGTTGTTAGCCTTAAGCCTAGCTCAGTCATTATGCTATACCACATCTCCCTCCATTGGAAGAGCAAGCTGCATTGAGCGTAATAAACTGCATTTAGAATGGCAAATCCATATTTCTAGATATTTTGGTGAAAGTAACTTAAAAGTAATGCAATAGTAGTGTAATGCCTTACAATTCAGAGACAGTAATATTATAATGTAACAAATTACTTTGAAATGACAGTAATAAGTAATACATTGACCAACACTGACACACACACACACACACACACACATACACACACACTGATCTGATCTGTTAGTGTGTGTGTGCGTGTGTGTTGTCCAGGTGACGGACTGCCTGACTACAGTGAAGTCTGTGAACAAGACGGATGCCGTCACTCTGCTCTCCACCTTCTCAGTAAGTCCAGTAGATCACTCTGCTCTCCACCTTCAGTCCAGTAGATCACTCTGCTCTCCACCTTCTCAGTAAGCAGATCACTCTGCTCTCCACCTTCTCAGTAAGTCCAGTAGATCACTCTGCTCTCCACCTTCAGTCCAGTAGATCACTCTGCTCTCCACCTTCTCAGTAAGCAGATCACTCTGCTCTCCACCTTCTCAGTAAGTCCAGTAGATCACTCTGCTCTCCACCTTCTCAGTAAGTAGATCACTCTGCTCTCCACCTTCTCAGTAAGTAGATCACTCTGCTCTCCACCTTCTCAGTAAGTCCAGTAGATCACTCTGCTCTCCACCTTCTCAGTAAGTAGATCACTCTGCTCTCCACCTTCTCAGTAAGTCCAGCAAATCCTACTCGACGTAGTTTAGCTCTCAGTACGGTTCTCCAATATGGCATTCAGTACTGTTCTCCAATACTCAGTACTCCAATATTCAGTACTGTTCACCAATAGTCAGTACTGTTCTCCAACATGGCATTCAGCACTGTTCTCCAATATGGCATTTAGGACTGTTCTCCAATATGGCGTTCAGTACTGTTCTCCAATATGGCGTTCAGTACTGTTCTCCAATATGGCATTCAGTACTGTTCTCCAATATGGCATTTAGGACTGTTCTCCAATATGGCGTTCAGTACTGTTCTCCAATATGGCGTTCAGTACTGTTCTCCAATATGGCGTTCAGTACTGTTCTCCGACATGGCATTCAGTACTGTTCTCCAATATTCAGTACTGTTCTCCAATATGGCATTCAGTACTGTTCTCCAATATGGCGTTCAGTACTGTTCTCCGACATGGCATTCAGTACTGTTCTCCAATATTCAGAACTGTTCTCCAATATGGCATTCAGTACTGTTCTCCAGTATAGCATTCAGTACTGATCTCCAATATGGCATTTAGGACTGTTCTCCAATATGGCGTTCAGTACTGTTCTCCAATATGGCATTCAGTACTGTTCTCCAATATGGCATTTAGGACTGTTCTCCAATATGGCGTTCAGTACTGTTCTCCAATATGGCGTTCAGTACTGTTCTCCGACATGGCATTCAGTACTGTTCTCCAATATTCAGAACTGTTCTCCAATATGGCATTCAGTACTGTTCTCCAGTATAGCATTCAGTACTGATCTCCAATATGGCGTTCACGTCTGGTTTGCATGGTGTCCGTAATATGCCCTCTAGTGGCCAAAGCAAGAACATTTTTTAAGGACGCTCTCACCAACCTTCAACCTGTCTTTGAAATGTGTGTAACAGAGGTGGGACCAAGTCACTGTTTGGCAAGTCACAAGTAAGTCCCAAGTCTTAGCACTCAAGTCCAAGTCAAGTCCCAAGTAAATACAGAGAAGGGCAAGTCGAGTCCAAGTCCAAGTCTCATCAAAGCCAAGTCGAGTCCAAGTCCAAGTCCCAATCTTTTTCAAGTCCTGAACAAGTCATCAGGTACTCTTCACTTAATAATGGCATTATTAGACTATCGATCATAATTTTAACACTTCCATCTAATCCACAGAATTTTTTTTTATAAATACAGATTAAAATATGTTCAATGTTTCTGTTTTGAAATCTTTTACGATATATGCATGCGCATACAATATACACATGTGCATACCTGAGTAATCTGTACAAAACGGATAGCTACATGACAAATAAAAATATTGTTTTTCCAAATTTCGGAGCCCACTGTAAGGATGAGTAATAATTTGACTGATGGTATTTCACTGCGCTATGCCACAGATTTGCCTGCAAACTATTTATTAGGCTGTCTGCCAGTGGCGACTCATAAGGGAAGCCAAGGTCAACACTTTTATATTATTTAAAAGATAATAATGACACAGTAATTTTGTTTTAAAGTATTCATTTCTTAAGAAATACTACACATGTGATGCTGTTTATCTCATTTGTAAATGGTGCACTGTCACTTTAAGCCCATTGTGTGCCACTGTCCACACATTCTCATAATGATCTTTTTTAACAGCTCCATTCCTATGGCTAGTCCACAAACTCAAACATTGTTTGTGCCACATGAATAGCACAATATTAACAATGATAAGCATTATATTAAGTTGGCACAAACAGCTTTCATTCCTTTGGAAATAGATGCATGTATGACATGATGCTTGCTTGACATTTTCTGTTTGCAATTAAATGTGAATTATGAGCCTGGTAGCCAGTAGCCACCTAGCTAGCTGAGTGGAATGCGTTTCAATCGGCATATCAATGTGCTTCATGTAAACAAATTATTGAATAGGCCTACTTCAAGACTCACCATTTCCATTAAACAAAGGCAAAGACAACTCTTCATATTCTTGTCCACTTTCCAAATCACAGTGAGTGCAGCCTATGTCATAGTGACCTGGATCTCATAGTTTATAACAGTAGTGAGAACCGGATAAATCCGCAATTTCCCCTAATCTCGTATTTGTTGCCTTCATGATTTCCTTTTATACGTTTCTTATATTTAAAAGAAAATATCAATCATCATCAACAATGACAAGCCAGCTGAAACCTGCCACTCGTTTTCTCTCCCTCTCGTGCGTGCTTAGATGGGGTTCTCAATTAAATGGAGTAGGCTAGCATAAGTTCAAGTTGGATCTTAATGGAGAGGACTCGAAAAGTATCATCTTTATGTAACATGCTGTTGGTGCATTTTGACATTGTAAACGTTCTCTAACAAGAGTGCAAATCAGTTTGCAGTAAAGCTACTAGTTATTAGCTAAATGTTGGTCGTTTCTCTGTCTCTTGGTGCCCTACACACAGTGCATAACGCATGTGGGGGTAGCGGCAGCACCGAACTGTGCTCTGGACTGGCCGCTTGTCTCCGCTATTTATTTTTTTTTTAGTCGCGGAGGGAAAGCATCTCTGGGGTGACTGGTCCACGATCAGGAAATTTAGTTTTTGACTCGAGACATGTCAAGTCGTCACAAGTCAAAGAGGCAAAGTCCGAGTCAAGTCTCGAGTGAATAGTATTCAAGTCCAAGTCGAGTCACAAGTCATGCCAAATTTTATCAAGTCAAGTCTGAAGTCATTAAAATCATGACTCGAGTCTGACTCGAGTCCAAGTCATGTGACTCGAGTCCACATGTCTGGTGTGTAATCAACTCCCCCACCTCGGCCACAATGAGCTAAACTCATTTCACTGTTACACAGTTAGACTCACATCCACAATGAGCTAAACTCATTTCACTGTTCCACAGTTAGACTCACATCCACAATGAGCTAAACTCATTTCACTGTTCCACAGTTAGACTCACATCCACAATGAGCTAAACTCATTTCACTGTTACACAGTTAGACTCACATCCACAATGAGCTAAACTCATTTCACTGTTACACAGTTACACTCACATCCACAATGAGCTAAACTCACCTCACCTTTACAGTGTCACTCACATCCACAATGAGCTAAACTCATTTAATTGTTACACAGTTAGACTCACATCCACAATCAGCTAAACTCACCTCACCTTTACAGTGTCACTCACATCCACAATGAGCTAAACTCATTTCACTGTTACACAGTTAGACTCACATCCACAATGAGCTAAACTCACCTCACCTTTACAGTGTCACTCACATCCACAATGAGCTAAACTCATTTCACTGTTACACAGTTAGACTCACATCCACAATGAGCTAAACTCATTTAATCTTTAATTTAATCCTGTGAACAGCACTGGTTTTGTAATGCTGCACTAATGACAGGGACACACTGGAGGGTATCTGAGAATAAGAGCAAAGATGACCTTTTGAATCATATGATGACCTTTGGATGAGGTTGACATTAGTTATAACCATGTGTGTGTGTGTGTGTGTGTGTGTGTGTGTGTGTGTGTGTGTGTGTGTGTGTGTGTGTGTGTGTTGTAGTCTGTGGAGGGCATCATTAAGGCGTCTAAAGAGGAGCTGGTCCTGTGTCCTGGCCTGGGTCCCCAGAAGGTGAGAGATGGAGGGATTGGACCTGTAGACATATTGTTCAGAAAAGAGTGAAATATCTCATTGTTACAATTAGTGTTTTCTTCACATGTTTACACTTGTATTTGCCACTTTGTCTTCTGTGTGTGTGTTTGTGTGTGTGTGCGTGCGTGTGCGCGTGCGTGCGTGTGTGTGCATGTGTGTGTGTGTGTGTGTGTGTGCTCCTCAGGCCAAACGGCTCTATGATGTGCTCCATCAGCCTTTCCTCAAGTCCAGCAAGAAGGACAGCTGACCCTCTTCTGGACACGGTTCTCCTCCATCTGCAGAACTGTAGTGTCGTCCATACGGAACCCACACGGTTCTCCTGCACCCACAGAACTCTACAACCCTCTGCACGGAACACACACGGTTCTGGTTTTCCCCTGAAACTCAATACAAATGTGTGGTTCTGTGTTGCAGAACCTTCTCAGAACCATTGACACATTTAATTCACATCATTTGTTGTTGTAAATGAAACATTGTAAATAAATATTGTGTTTTTGTACAAGCCTGTTGTCCCTCCCCATGTTATTTTCTACGGTATGTTATGCCCCCTGCTAGGGTCAGGGAACTATAACAAAGCTAAATAAAGCAAGGGCAAAATACGGCAGACAACGGAGGATAAATTTGAAAATAATCAATAATTTATTATAATTAAACTAGAACATAAATTAATGCAAAAAGCAATGTTCTAAACAAATAGCAAGTGAAGGCCAGAAGGCCAAAAACGAAGCCGCCCGATTTCCAGGCCTCTCTCCCAGACTCTCACTCTGAGAGGGACTGGAGACCTGGACGTAGTGTGGGCGAGAGCGGAAAGCGAAGAACAAGGTGTAGCGGGGCGAGGCAGCGGTGGCGTTCTGCGAGGAACCAAAAAACGAGCCGGCCCCCGGAGTGACTTCAACCAACCCCTTTTATAGGGCTGGTCCAGCAATTAAGCCCCCTGCTGGAGTGTCTGAAAAATACAGAGAGACAGCAGGAACACAAAACAGCTAGGGACGTAACAGGTAACCGAGAGTGTTTGTAGTTATGCCGCTGCGCGTCGCGGTCCGGTTCGCCCTGTCGGGACCTATTTCAAGATAATGAGCGGCGTTCTATACATTATCCCTCACTGAACATCTCAGTGTTTATTGGGTACATGACTCCACCAACATGAAATAGCAAACATGAACAAAACTCACACACATTCCCACAGTCCTAGTGATAACAACTATGATAACACACATTCCCACAGCCCTAGTGATAACAACTATGATAACACACATTCCCACAGCCCTAGTGATAACGTGGTACTACATTACAACTATATTAATACACATTCCCACAGCCCTAGTGATAACAACTATGATAACACACATTCCCACAGCCCTAGTGATAACAACTATGATTCCCACAGCCCTAGTGATAACAACTATGATAACACACATTCCCACAGCCCTAGTGATAACAACTATGATATTCCCACAGCCCTAGTGATAACAACTATATTATTACACATTCCCACAGCCCTAGTGATAACAACTATGATATTCCCACAGCCCTAGTGATAACAACTATATTATTACACATTCCCACAGCCCTAGTGATAACAACTATGATATTCCCACAGCCCTAGTGATAACAACTATGATAACACACATTCCCACAGCCCTAGTGATAACAACTATGATAACACACATTCCCACAGCCCTAGTGATAACAACTATGATAACACACATTCCCACAGCCCTAGTGATAACAACTATGATATTCCCACAGCCCTAGTGATAACAACTACGATAACACACATTCCCACAGCCCTAATGATAACAACTATGATAACACACATTCCCACAGCCCTAGTGATAACAGCTATGATAACACACATTCCCACAGCCCTAGTGATAACAACTATGATAACACACATTCCCACAGCCCTAGTGATAACAACTATGATAACACACATTCCCACAGCCCTAGTGATAACAGCTATGATAACACACATTCCCACAGCCCTAGTGATAACGTGGTACTACATTACAACTATATTAATACACATTCCCACAGCCCTAGTGATAACGTGGTACTACATTACAACTATATTAATACACATTCCCACAGCCCTAGTGATAACGTGCTACTACGTTACGACTATGATAGCACATATTGATAAACATTTTAATGAACTGAGTCTGTGTTTTCATTCCTCTGTCCCCAGGGCCAGAGTGAATGAGACGGTGCAGCTGCTGAGTCTGCCAGCAGAGGGGGCTGAAGGGCTGGAGTGCTCAGCAGCAGAGTGGGGGCAGCAGCACCAAACTGCAGAGCCCAGAGTGACCACCAGGAGGCAGCAGTTCAGCCACGCCACCACAGCAGGTGCAGGTGTGTGAGTGTGTGTGTCCAAGCGATGCTACCACAGCCAGTGCAGGTGAGTGTGTGTGTGTGTGTGTGTGTGTGTCCAAGCGATGCTACCACAGCCAGTGCAGGTGAGTGTGTCTGTGTGTGTGTGTGTGTGTGTGTGTCCAAACGATGCTACCACAGCCAGTGCAGGTGTGTGTGTGCATGGCTAGTGATGTTGGATTATGTTGAATGCTGAGCTGTAGTTGATGAAAAGGATTTGTGTGTAGGTGTTGAGGGATGGGATGAGGAAGGCATGCCACTGTGTCCTCCGTACCTCGTCTGGGTCTGTGTGCAAACTGCAACACGTGCACCGAGCGTGTACAGACATGCACACAAGTGCTGAAATATCCAGTTTAGCATAAATCAGACAGACATTGACCATGTAATGGACATCATTACAGATGCAGTGTCCCAGTCAACATGACAGTTGGTGTCCCTTGATGTGCCATTCTACCTTTATTGGTAGATTTTCTTAGCCTGGCGAGCCAGACCCACATTAAAATGTAGGGTCTGGGCACTCACCGTTCGTAGTGCTCAGTCCGAGGGGCGGGATAATCAGTTGTCTTTCAAATTCCCTCTGCACGCAATAGGACGCAATAGGATATTTGTTTTCAAGTAGCAGGGAATTCAAGCCAAACCGTTGCAACTCTGCCATCAATCATTATGTTAAGCCCACCAAACGACTCTATACACGATTTCAAAGGCCTGATTAAGTTTCGATTTCTGGAGCTCACAAGCCAACGGAGAGTTGCTAGACTAGCCCTGGCAGCAAATGTAATTAGCGCGTCTAGATTTCTAGGCTAAGATTTTCTGGCAGTTGCCAAAAACTTTAATGTCATAACTACTCTAAACAAAACTAATGAAGTCATAACAGCTGAAGTCAAATGCAGTGACATGCATGGTGAGCTCATAAGGCCAACCACCATGCGCGCACACACACACACACACACACACACACACACACACACACACACACACACACACACACACACACACAAACACACACACAGCAGGAAGAGTGTTTGCATAGAGAGGGGTATTTGCATTGGCTGCACATGCTTCAGTGGTCAGGAAGTGTTTATATATAACTCTGTGAGTTTAACCCCTCATGATTGACAGCTGTCCGTCATGAAGACTGAACCCTCAGCCATGGCCTTCATCTCTGTACTCACCTGGACTCTTCTAGTTTGCCTCCAAGGTAAAGTGAATCTAAACCATGAAGTAAATCTGAATTATATAATTATATCTGTATATATTTTTCTAATACAGCCTATTACTTGATTTCCAGAATGCAGAGGGCAGTTCACTGTGACTCAAACTCCTGCTACATCAGCTGTTGGTCCAGGAGGGTCAGTCACTCTGAACTGCAAAGCCAGCAGTGGAATTGGACACCGTTTTAAGGCATGGTATTCCAACTGTCTGTCCTGGTACCTGCAGAAGCCTGGAGAAGCTCCTAAACTCCTGATTCACAGTATTAGCACCCGTTACACAGGCACTGCAAACAGATTCAGTGGAGGTGGATCAAACTATGGCTCTGACTTCACTCTGACCATCAGTGGAGTCCAGGCTGAGGATGCTGGACATTACTACTGCATGGGGGTGATGTACAGTGGAACTACGCCAGTGTTCACACAGTGTTAGAGAGCCGTACAAAAACCTCCTCCATCCAGCAGGCTACACATGACTGCACACACACACGACTGCTGTTTCATATGACACACACACACACACACACACACACACACACACACACACACACACACACACACACACACACGACTGCTGTTTCATATGACACACACACACACACACACACACACACATGACTGCACTGCACTGCTGCACACCAGGGCCCCCACCACACACACACGACTGCTGATCCTTCGCTTTCTTCGATGAGTATTGGTGTTGAAGGATGGATTGGAGAAGGCTTGCCACTGTGTCTTCTGCACCTCCTCTAGGCCTGTACACAAAAGATTACGCACGCACCCACACACACACACACACACACACACACACACAAAGATTACGCCTGCTTCTTCACTTGCCCCAGACTGTCCTGTTCCACTCCAGCCTCTTTCTCCTCACAGTCCGTAGTCACTTCGGCATCTGACTTAATTGTGCCTTTAACAAATCAGAAAAAGAAAGTTCCTCTGCAAAGAAAATGCTGTAAAAAGATGCCCCACAGTCCCACACAAACCACATTTCTTTGGCACCGAACAATTCCTTACCCTGTGGTCTGGAGCATAGATATTAGAAAGCTAGATACTGCATTGACTGTCGAGTTCTATTAGGTGGTATGGTAAACACGGCCGCCATATTGGTGGGGGCAGCTATTAGGTGGCATGGTAAACACGGCCGCCATATTGGTGGGGGCATGGTAAACACGGCTGCCATATTGGTGGGGGCAACACCTTTATTGTCTATGGGCAACACTTGCAGCCAATCACAGACACCTGCCTGATTTCCAGTCAGAGTCACATGCTCCTACTGTAAGATGACGTCGCCAAAGATGCTTGATTACGAAGATAGTTCCTGAGAGGCCATTTTCTGTCCCTGGAAATGTATGGAAATAGGGTAGCAGTAGTAGCACGAGGGGGGGCCACTATCCCCCATGTATGCAGTGATCGGGCTCCCTTTTTAACATTGAGGTCTATGGCAGAATCCAATAATTTCCCAGAATTTTTCTGAGCAATGGATGCACATTTCGGACACGGTATCATGATCTCCAAACCCTCCTCCCCATTTCAGGAGAATGTCGTGACAGTATGACCCTCCAGTTGGGAGAAAATCAACATTAATGAAGGTGTACACCAAGTTTATTTTGTACTCCGGCTTCTGTCTGGCGTGGAACCGAGGCGTTCAAACGTCAGTCATACATCAATGACACGCCCCTGTGCAGGCAGGAACTGAACCAGAGCCCATCTCTGACTGAACTCCACTTTGCCCTCATAGACATGAAGTAGGACGACCCATCTTGCTACGCATTCATTGTCTTTGGTTATACCATGCACTATTATATAGCTAGAATAATCAGTGGCGTGCACAGACATTTTGGGGGGCAGGTGCTCAGAAGGGGGGGCAGGGCACTTTTTAGCGCATGTGGAACACTTAATTATAAAAAAAATTACACGCACATGTTGAATGAAATTTGACTTCAATTAGTAAATCAATATACAATTAAGACAATAAAGAGACCAAAATGTGTTAATTTATGTTGCCTAACAAAACCTATACAACAGAAAATGTTCGTCTTAACACATAGATTTGCAATTGCAAACTCTACCGAAATTATTTGTAGCCTATGTGGTCGTCCTCACGTTATCTGTCATTGACTTGGGCTACAGCGTAAAACTTTATCAGGTGACATTTGCATTCATTATCTTTGGCGTCGCTATTTACATACATTCTGGAGCCTAATGCGGTATCTAGCTTTCTAATATCTATGGTCTGGAGCCTAATGCGGTATCTAGCTTTCTAATATCTATGGTCTGGAGCCTAATGCGGTATCTAGCTTTCTAACATCTATGGTCTGGAGAACCTGAATGGTGGCATGATCTTGCACAGTCACCTCTGCAATGCCCTCTCTCTCCACAAGGCCAGCACACGCCCATTAGCTGCAGCTCTGTTAGCTGCTGGCTGTAGCAACTCGAGCTGGTAAAGCCGATTGTTTAAGGGTTATTTTCATACCGAGAGTACTCGGTGACATCGAAAAAGGGAGATATATGTTAAAAGGGAATTTAACATATCCCTTTAAAAGTGCCGGATTTCTCTGTTAAGAAAACCCATGTGAAAACTTTTGGCAACACTGATAGCAATGTGACTATCTCAGTGTTCTTGCAAAGGCTTTTGGGAACACAATGAAATGGTGACTCCAAGGCATCCTATTAGTTCATTTGCCACACTGGTTCAGTACGTAGGTGCTTCACATTGATCTAACAAAATTTTGTTGGATAAAATCATTACTGTGGCAATATATGTCAGTTTAACATAACAATGTGTTAAAAAAAAAAAAAATTGATTTCATGTTTTGTGGTTTAGTAACTGTGACAAACCCTTTTTTTCACTGTAGGCTTACCTTACATAATTCAGTTACATACATTGACTGCTCAATTGGAATTACTATTTGAACACAATAAGGTTGTGTTTCATTACACAACTTTATACAACACACACACACACACCACACACACACACACACACACACACACACATGGCAGGAAGTGTGTTTGCATAGAGATATTTGCATTGGCTGCACATGCTTCAGTGGTCAAAGGGTGTTTATATCCCTCTGAGTTTAACCCCTCATGATTGACAGCTGTCCGTCATGAAGACCCAACCCTCAGCCATGGCCTTCATCTCCATACTCACCTGGACTCTTGTGCTCGTCACTAAAGGTAAAAGGCTAAGATGTGTGACTGTTACCTTACAAACATGAAAAGAAGCCATGTTGTGTCAAGTTTTTGGAAGGTATATATTACAACTTAAAGTAATGTTTAAGGTTTAAAGTTTCTCTTAAGCATTTATTTATTTTCTTTCTTTCTCCAGAAGCCTATGGACAAGTGACGGTAACTCAGACTCCAGTTGTGAAAATGGCTCGACCAGGAGAAACTGTCACTCTCAACTGTAAAACTAACCCTCAATTAACTGGCGGCGGTCTGTCCTGGTACCTGCAGACACCTGGAGAAGCTCCTAAACTCCTCATACGCTCTATTAGCACCTGTCTCAGGTACGCCTGGAGAAGCTCCTAAACTCCTCATACGCTCTATTAGCACCCGTGTCTCAGGTACGCCTGGAGAAGCTCCTAAACTCCTCATACGCTCTATTAGCACCTGTCTCAGGTACGCCTGGAGAAGCTCCTAAACTCCTCGTACGCTCTATTAGCACCTGTCTCAGGTACGCCTGGAGAAGCTCCTAAACTCCTCGTACGCTCTATTAGCACCTGTCTCAGGTACGCCTGGAGAAGCTCCTAAACTCCTCGTACGCTCTATTAGCACCTGTCTCAGGTACGCCTGGAGAAGCTCCTAAACTCCTCATACGCTCTATTAGCACCTGTCTCAGGTACGCCTGGAGAAGCTCCTAAACTCCTCATACGCTCTATTAGCACCTGTCTCAGGTACGCCTGGAGAAGCTCCTAAACTCCTCGTACGCTCTATTAGCACCTGTCTCAGGTACGCCTGGAGAAGCTCCTAAACTCCTCATACGCTCTATTAGCACCTGTCTCAGGTACGCCTGGAGAAGCTCCTAAACTCCTCGTACGCTCTATTAGCACCTGTCTCAGGTACGCCTGGAGAAGCTCCTAAACTCCTCATACGCTCTATTAGCACCTGTCTCAGGTACGCCTGGAGAAGCTCCTAAACTCCTCATACGCTCTATTAGCACCCGTGTCTCAGGTACGCCTGGAGAAGCTCCTAAACTCCTCATACGCTCTATTAGCACCTGTCTCAGGTACGCCTGGAGAAGCTCCTAAACTCCTCGTACGCTCTATTAGCACCTGTCTCAGGTACGCCTGGAGAAGCTCCTAAACTCCTCGTACGCTCTATTAGCACCTGTCTCAGGTACGCCTGGAGAAGCTCCTAAACTCCTCATACGCTCTATTAGCACCTGTCTCAGGTACGCCTGGAGAAGCTCCTAAACTCCTCATACGCTCTATTAGCACCCGTGTCTCAGCTCCTAAACTCCTCATACGCTCTATTAGCACCCGTGTCTCAGGTACGCCTGGAGAAGCTCCTAAACTCCTCATACGCTCTATTAGCACCTGTCTCAGGTACGCCTGGAGAAGCTCCTAAACTCCTCATACGCTCTATTAGCACCTGTCTCAGGTACGCCTGGAGAAGCTCCTAAACTCCTCGTACGCTCTATTAGCACCTGTCTCAGGTACGCCTGGAGAAGCTCCTAAACTCCTCGTACGCTCTATTAGCACCTGTCTCAGGTACGCCTGGAGAAGCTCCTAAACTCCTCGTACGCTCTATTAGCACCTGTCTCAGGTACGCCTGGAGAAGCTCCTAAACTCCTCGTACGCTCTATTAGCACCTGTCTCAGGTACGCCTGGAGAAGCTCCTAAACTCCTCGTACGCTCTATTAGCACCTGTCTCAGGTACGCCTGGAGAAGCTCCTAAACTCCTCGTACGCTCTATTAGCACCCGTGTCTCAGGTACGCCTGGAGAAGCTCCTAAACTCCTCGTACGCTCTATTAGCACCCGTGTCTCAGGTACGCCTGGAGAAGCTCCTAAACTCCTCATACGCTCTATTAGCACCTGTCTCAGGTACGCCTGGAGAAGCTCCTAAACTCCTCATACGCTCTATTAGCACCCGTGTCTCAGGTACGCCTGGAGAAGCTCCTAAACTCCTCATACGCTCCATTAGCACCCGTGTCTCAGGTACGCCTGGAGAAGCTCCTAAACTCCTCATACGCTCCATTAGCACCCGTGTCTCAGGTACGCCTGGAGAAGCTCCTAAACTCCTCATACGCTCCATTAGCACCCGTGTCTCAGGTACGCCTGGAGAAGTTCCTAAACTCCTCATACGCTCCATTAGCACCCGTGTCTCAGGTACGCCTGGAGAAGCTCCTAAACTCCTCATACGCTCCATTAGCACCCGTGTCTCAGGTACGCCTGGAGAAGCTCCTATACTCCTCATACGCTCCATTAGCACCCGTGTCTCAGGTACGCCTGACAGATTCAGTGGAGGTGGGACGTCAAAAGGGTCTGACTTCACTCTGACCATCAGTGGAGTCCAGGCTGAAGATGCCGGAGATTACTACTGTCAGAGTTTCCATAGATTCTCTCCGTATGTGTTCACACCGTGTTAGAGAGTTGCTTCACGATAATCATTTTAGCCATTCTGGCTTTTTTATGATTTTATTTCAACAGTTGAGTCCTCTGATGAGTCCACTGTTGTCCATGGTGTGATCAGACACTGAAGCACCTTGACCTTGGAGTTCACCTTGGAAGTGTTCTTTGACACTTTGGCCTTCCAATTCACACTATCCTTTTGTTCAGTCCAATGAGACTACGCACTTGGCTGTACGATCAAGTATGAAAATAAAAAAAAATCATGAAATTAAATCAAATCATATTTCCAGGCTATACTTCTCTGCGTTCACCTGCGCACCCATTACTCTCGTTTGAATTACTCGCAAACCCGTGATCGCATAGATATGGCAAGCATATCAGATGAAAGAGGAGACACAGGGCTACCATGTATATCGATCCTTCTGGGTTATAAAAACAGACGAAGTGACTGCAAAATAATAACGTCATGTACAAAAACCAATGCTGCACACCCAATACTCTCGTTTGAATTACTGGCGAACCTGTGATCGGATAGATATGCCTCGCATGTCAGATGAAAGAGGAGACACACAGGTATCATTTGATTTCAAGTACATCCTTCTGGGTTATAAAACACGAAGTGACAGCAAAATAATAACTTCATACTAGTTTGACCCCACGTTTTTGTGTTTTTTTGGCAAAGCATGTATAACCCAATGCTATCATGTGTTTCTCTATTACAATGCATGTTCATAATCCGGTTTTGAGATCCTAGCAAATTCCTGCATGGCATCCAATTCAAGGCTCACATTGCATCCCTATTTGTTCAACAAAGAAACACCTTTTTGCCTTTGTTCATGGCAATGCAGTATAAAGTTGTTGTAGAGTGCAAACACACAGGCTAACACGAAAATTCATAGTTCATAATTCATAGTCACAGATATGGAGCGCAGAAAGGTCATTTTTAATCACTAAATAAAAAATGGTATTTATTTATGTAAGGCTCACACCACATATGTCTGTAAATTGCTCAGCCCCAAAGTCCACCATGGTTCTTATATTGCCAGATTCAGGACAGTCTGCCCTAGACACACATGTAAGGCAAGTCGAGCTGCCAGCTTGCAGTGGTGAGATACATGTCAAAATATAATAGTTTTTATAATACGCTTTTTGTATTTTTATTATTTAAAAATCAAACTTAATGTATTAATACATGACATTGTGGCAGATTTGGGTAGCCTAGCCTGCCGAAAAAACAATATATATGTATGGCACTTACAATGACCAGGATAAATGCGTCTAAATAAAGGTAGTGAAAATGCCCTTAAAACAGTCTAGGCAGTCTAGGGTTAAATAGGCTGAATGACTAAATCAACATTGAATACATCTGTAATACTAATTAAGATGAAACAGTTTGAAGCATGGCTAATCCTATAATTTATTATGTTTTGTAGCGGTACTAAAACATTTGCTCAGGACATTTTAGAATGTCATTGTAAAATAAATAACTACTTCTCTTTTCAAACGTTCTTTGCTTTACTCTATTTTATACCAAAGGCATGACGCTGTACATGAGAAATTTGAGAATGTCATCACTGTTCTATTCTATCACCATTTCTATCAGTGAGCTGAAAGGGAACCAACAAATTTGGCATTTGTTTGTATGTGTTGTTATTCAAAAACTGAAATTCTGAAATCGTTTAGCACATAGAGCCTAGCTTTATCTACAGTTTGAAGATAAATATATCATGTGAGAGAGAGACAGAGAGAGAGAGAGCTGTTGGCCCAGAAGAATCCCTAACTCAGAGATGTCAAACCAGCACTGAAATTGGAACATCAAATGCACATTTTTAAATCCCAAAATCGGGTTGTCTTGCATGTCTATCTGGGAGTCCCTGGAGAAGGTCCTAGCCTCCTTATATGGTGTCCAGTAGCACCCGTTCCCCAGGCGCTCCTGACAGGTCCAGTGGAGTTGGATCAGACTATGACTACGGGTCTGAAAGCATTTTACATGTGCTTGTGACATACACCTGGTGGGCTGCGTTCTTCAGTCACCTTACGAGTACCTGTAGCCTTCAGCCAGGAGCAGGTGTCATCAGGTGGTACACAACCTTCCCTGAGTGTTTCGGCCCACAACCATGTATTTGTAATTGTAATGGTGCCTTGATGTATGAATGCTTCCTGCTTCCGCGAATAAACCTTATATTGGACAACTGTGTGTGTCGCATCACTTGTTATATTGGTGTCAGAAAGCGATTTTTGACCATGACCTCTGCCCAACGACAGAAGCTGGGAGCGGGAGACCTCACCACTGGGTGGAGGCCCACGCAAGAGGATCTGGAGAGAGCACTTGTAAGGGCTACTAAAAAGCTTGCAGAGGCCTTCTGTCGGAGCCGAGAGTAGTCATCGCTTGGGCCTGGCTATGGGAGGAGTGCTTGCTGGCTGAGAAGAACTCCCCGCGACCGGGAGAGAGGCCTGAGGAAGCTTGGATGAGGAGGAGGAGATGCGGCGAGGAAGAGGATCCTTGACGACGGACGGTTGGCGGAGCCGCTGGGGGCAGCGAACTCACGATGGTGGGGCAGCTTCGGCGGAAAGGCCCTCTGAAACGCTGAACTTTAAAACATTTGGGTGCGTGTAAGAGGCACCGTGCTGTGTGGGCGCCCGTTCTAGTTGGCCTGTTGGCCGGCGCCAGAGCAAAAAAAAAAAAGTTAGCTGTGTTGGTTTGAAGGCACGAGTCAGAGGAGGGGGGTCAAGCCTTCTTCGCGACCATGACAGAGTGGAGCGGGCCGGGAGCAGCGGAGGACAGCTCTGCGAGGAGGCAGCGCGAGGAGGGACGCCGAAACTGGTAGCTGACGGCCTGAGAGCTCAGTGTGTCCGGCTGCAGCGGAGCTGGTGCCTGCCTGTTCCGGTTGGTGCGACTGTGGAGTGGAGCGACGGAGCTTGGTGAAAGTCTACGGTAGTGTAGGCCACCTAGGGCCCCCCCTGGAGTTGGAGGAGTGCTGCGGTGGCACACCCCGGAAAGTGTGACCTGAGGACGGTCGCTGAACAGGAGCTGGGGACAAGCGGCGACAGCCATGTGACTGCTAGCATGCCTGCACTGGACCGCTAGCAGTTGTGGTTCCCCAAGTGGTGAGTGAGCTGAGTGTGCACCCCACGTGTTGTTGGCGGTACCACGGACTGATGGACTGAGTGAGTGAATGCCCACACTGACGTTATGGCAATGGCTAAGCCGAGGAGACATTGCCGAGGACGGCAATGGCTCGCGAGGGGGCTGTGTAATGTCGGTGTCTTCTGGACTGAGTGCTACCCTCCCAGAATGCAATGTGTGTGAATGCTAGATTGTGTACATCAGCTGTTGGTCCAGGAGGGTCAGTCACTCTGAACTGCAAAACCAGCAGTGGAATCGGACACAGAACGTATGGGTTTGGTGTGTCTTAAAGCCTATCCACGGTCTTTGACAGGTGGGGGGGTCATTTCCCCGTACATATGGAATATGTAACGGAGTGGAGAGATGATCTCTCTCAGAAAACCTCTCTCAACATAACCAAACATTTCATATGACACACACACACATGACTGCTGTTTCATGTGATACACACACACACACACACACACACATCAACAGACAAATGTGTGTTCAGCACTGGACCTCTGCATACGTGTGTTCAGCACTGGACCTCTGCAATCTGCATACGTGTGTTCTGCACTGTAATGGCAGTAGAGACAGCACTTCTTTTAAAGAGCGCTTCTGTTCAGATTCTGGGGCCGGATGGAAGCTGTGTGGAACATAGATTCAGGAGGTGGTCTGTGTCGGCTACTGTTGTACGTGCTAGGTGTGTGTTATCTTATCATTGATGTATGGTAGTTTGGGATGGAGGAGACTGAGTATTTCGGCAGCAGTGTGAGGAAGGGGCTGAGGGGCTCCGGTGTTGGTCATGATGGTTGATGATGTTGCTGTGCCTATTTTCAGTCTGTGGTCAGCTGCTGAGGATATTGTGGATCCAGTGGATGAGAAGTGGGGGGATGTTGAGGTGCTGTAGTTTCATGATGAGCTAGTGATGTTGGATTGTGTTGAATGCCGAGCTGAACTTGATGAAGAGGATGTGTGTGCAGGTGTTTGTGTGTCTGGCCGATGCTACTACAGCCGTGCAGGTGTGTGTGTGTCTGGCCGGTGCTACAGTCGTGCAGGTGTTTGTGTGTCTGGCCCATGCTACAGCTGTGCAGGGGTGTGTGTGTATGGCTAGTGATGTTGGATTATGTTGAATGCTGAGCTGTAGTTGATGAAAAGGATTTGTGTGTAGGTGTTGAGGGATGGGATGAGGAAGGCCACTGTGTCCTCCGTACCTCGTCTGGGTCTGTATGCAAACTGCAATATGTGCATCGAGCATGTACAGACATGCACACAAGTGCTGAAATATCCAGTAATGTTTAGCATAAATCAGACAGACATTGACCATGTAATGGACATCATTACAGATGCAGGGTCCCAGTCAACATGACAGTTAGTGTCCTTTGATGTGACAGAACCATTCTACCTGTATTGGTAGATTTCATTAAAGCTGTCAATAAAGTTAATGTTGTAACCTTATGCCAATTTTTTTTTAGTTATAACAACTAAAGTCAAATGCAGTCACACGATGAGCTCATATAGCTGGAAACACCACCACGTACACACACACACACACACACGTGGCAGGAAGAGTGTTTGCATAGAAAGATTTGCATTGGCAGTACATGCTTCAGTGGTCAGGGAGTGTTTATATCCCTCTGAGTTTAACCCCTCATGATTGACAGCTGTCCGTCATGAAGACTGAACCCTCAGCCATGGCCTTCATCTCCGTACTCACCTGGACTCTTCTAGTTTGCCTCCAAGGTAAAGTGGATCTTCACATAAAGACAAATCTAATAGGACTTTGAGGATTCATAGTAGATCTGTATATATTTTTAATGCACCTTATCGCTTGATTTCCAGAATGCAGAGGTCAGTTCACTGTGACTCAGACTCCTGCTACATCAGCTGCTGGTCCAGGAGGGTCAGTTACTCTGAACTGCAAAACCAGCAGTGGAATCGGCCACAGAACATATGCTGCATGTGAGAGCTGCCTGTCCTGGTACCTGCAGAAGCCTGGAGAAGCTCCTAAACTCCTGATTCACAGTATTAGCACCCGTTACACAGGCACTGCAAACAGATTCAGTGGAGGTGGATCAAACTATGGCTCTGACTTCACTCTGACCATCAGTGGAGTCCAGGCTGAGGATGCTGGACATTACTACTGCATGGGGGTGATGTACAGTGGAACTACGCCAGTGTTCACACAGTGTTAGAGAGCCGTACAAAAACCTCCTCAGTCAGAGTGAGTGCACATGACTGCACTGCTGCAGCTGGGGACTACTGCAGGGGCTGATGGAGGATCTCCCACATCAACACCAGGAACTGGGCCAGGAGAGTTCTCAGGCGCTAACTCAGGAACTATTCCAGCATGGCCACTGGCTTTGGACTTCATCATCATCATCATCATCATCATATTCTTCATCATCACCATCATCATCATCATCATCAACATCATCATCATCACAAACCACTCCATGAGCTGCAGTAGGAAACTATGTTTCTCTCTGGTGTCTTGACTCTGATCCCATATGATTTATGGGAGTTTACCAGTGAGTACAGAGGAATTTATTCCATTTTAATAACATGGTTGGAATATTCTCTTTTGGGTTACACAACAGAAAATAGTCATTATTTGCTTCTTGTTCTAGTTGTTCCATCTGTTTCACTTTAAAATGTACTACTTGATACATTTACCTACTTAATCAGATAAAGACATCTAAGTAATCGTAAGTATTTAGCGCCAAACTAATCAGTACTATGTTTTGTTGTAGAAGCCTATTTATCGTCACCTGATCTCCTCTGTACAGTAGGAATATGTGAGCTGCATTGAAGCTTCAGTGTTCTTGCTTATTTAGATCAAAGTGTCTGCTTAATGAATGAATGCAATGTAATGTAGCACGAGTGATGTAATCAGAAAGAAGTCAACTCAAATATTCATCTTAAACAGAATGAATCATAGTTTGATATCAGCTATATGAATGTGGACAAGCTAGTATAGTACTGCTTTTATGTGAGAGTTTATTACTGTAAGTAGTACACTAATAGAAAATAGAGAATATTGAATATTACATTATACCAATATGGCAGTATTTTTATTATTATTATTTTGCTAATTTTGATTTGTTGCAGAACTATATACCAAATAGGTTGAGGAGAGCAGTAGCTTCCTGTATTACTGTGAGGAGGTTTTGGTACAGGCAGCTGACTAGTTTGTATCACTGTGGTGGACTTTTGGAAGCGGCTCTAAACTTGATGTTGGAGGTAAGTCTGTTCTAAAATATCTTTTAACAACATAAATTAACTGCAGATGTATATTGTTTTTTAAGCAGGCTGCAAAGATATATATTTTCAAAAAGATTTCAGCATTTTTTATGCTTTCAGCTTTCTATGCTTTAAACGATTCTGTTGATTTCATATTAGCGGATATCTAACCAGAAATATATGTTTCAATAAATATAAACAGAAGATCGTACTGAAATGGCTGTCATTGTTGGAGAATGTATTGAACAAAATGAAGTGATAAAAAATCTTTATACTGCAGAAATAAGTTCAAAGATTTACATACATGTCTAATATAATCTATTTGACCAATTTGCGATGTCAATATTTGTAAATCTTGAAAATGTGTTTGTTCTGCTGAATCATTATATATTAATAATGATTAATAATGTGTTTGTTCAGCTGAATCATCGTATATTAATAATGACTAATAATGTGTTTGTCCGGCTTAATTTTGTACTGTTGCATGCTATTTAATTCGGTCTTTTATGCGTTCTCTCTTGGTCTCAGGTTTCAGTCATGAGCAAATATAAAACCATGTTCATTACTGTCAATTGTTTGCAATATTGATAAAACAGAAAGAAAGTTGAACAATATTTAATTACATTTTTGACTGTTAAACAAGTGAAGTGTTGAGTGTTACCCTCATATCATGTGAAAGAAAAAAGTCATAGTTACACATCAAGCAAGCTGTTTCACTCACCACACCCTTTCTCTCCCTGTGGCGGATAAAAGAAACACAGGTTACCGTTATACTGTATGCTTTTGTGTTTTATCAACTTACAACTCTTTCTTTCTTGTTGTGCTTTCATATTAATAATAATTTTAGGAAGTGAAATTGTATGTCGATGTCTAGTATAGCACTACAGCTGCACCTGGTGTTCACAAATGCCTTATTTACATAGAACCCTCTCTCTCTCTCTCTCTCTCTCTCTCTCTCTCTCTCCCCCCCCCCCAGTTCCGACCCCTCCGGTGCTGACGGTGCTGCCCCCCTCCCGTGAGGAGGTGTCGGGGGGGCGCAGTGGCACGCTGGTGTGTGTGGCCAGGGGGGGCTTCCCGTCCGACTGGAGGCTGAGCTGGCAGCTGGATGGGGGGGTTGAGGGCGGGGAGGGCAGTGCTGGGCTCCTGGGGAAGGACGGCCTGTACAGCTGGAGCAGCAGCCTGACTCTCAGCGCCCCCCGCTGGTCAAAGATCAGCACTGTGCACTGTGAGGCCACACACAGCACCCAGGGGACCGTCACCAGCACCCTCACCAGAGACCAGTGCTCCAACTAGACCCTACACACACACACACGCACACACACACACACACACACACACACACTGTCTGGTATTGTGTGCTGGTAGTTCAATGTGCTCATGTGTTTTCACTTATTCATGCTGCAAACAACAATAAATAATGTTCTAAGGGTGATAAGATGTTGTCTTTTTCTAACAGCTTCACAAAGTCACAATATATCATTTCATAAAATGGCAGAAGTGGCCGTTTACATTCAATGATAAATGTGATACGCAGGTTATGTGTTTTAATCACTGAAATTGTGTAGTATTTCAGCTAGAACTTCCCTGAAAAGTGTCCAGATGCCCTTAATGTGAACTCGAGCAGTTATACAAATTCACTTCTCATCTGCAAACTGCACTTAGTACAATTCTTCATCAAATAAGTTGACTATAAGATGTTTTTTCTGTTCAAAAAGGAAATAAATAAATATCAGTCCCCAGGTTAGGAGCTGTGTGTGTCAGTCGTGTGTGTTAGTCATTCTATTTCTATTATAATTATAAAAAAAAATCCTGCACACATTTCTTAATAGCCCATGTCTAGACCATTTCATAGCTTACACAAAATAACCAAGTCAACCAAACAAAGATTCAAATAGTGGAACAAATCAAAACAAACAAACAAATCAAAACAAAATAAAATGAGAGTGAAAAGTTGTTTTAATATGCACCTGCAGATAATCCATGATTTCCCATTATGCAATGCAATGCAATGGCGCATGTCTCTGGTTTGTGAGTGTGTGTGTGTGCGTGTGTGTGTGTGTGTGTGTGTGTGTGTGTGTTATGCAATGCAATGGCTCAACTCTACAACTTTACAATTTAGCCTAGTTGACAGAAAGGTGAACAGAAATGTTGAGTACACCAAAGTTTCATGATGGAAATATATAGTATGGGTTCCCAGCATGCAGAAACTGCCGGATGTTGGGCAATTTGTGTAATTAAACGAATTAGCATAAATTAGCATAATCGCCTATATTGATCATATTATAGGAGCTGCTTGGCCAAAATGGACAATGTTAGTATGTTTTTAGGGGTTACTGGAGATGCTGAGTCCATATCTGACATTTTCAAGACTCAAAATCACTATTTAAACATGGTTTGGTCATGTTCTTACTCTCATTAAGCTGATTTTGCTGAGTTTTTGGGGGCGATTTAGACGGATTTTTGGAGGATAACAATGTTCAGTGTTCACTACCGGGCCCAGGGTCAGGGGGCCCTGAAGCCCAAGCCTTTGCATGAAATCATTGCCTCAATATCAACACATTAGGATGTATGGTGTATGAATCTGATTGAATTTAGTCCATCCCCAAATGCACCAGTATACAGGAAATCACATCAAACAAATTAAAACATTTCTGAGGAAGGACCCCCAAACCCCCCTTCCACATGCGACCACAATTTGTGGGGGGCCCTTAATACATCTGGGCCCAGGGGCCCGAAAGTTCATAATCCGTCCATGCTCACCGCTAGGTGGAGGCCCAAGCAAAAGGATCCGAAGAGAACCCTTGTAAGGGGTACTAAGAAGCTTACAGAGGCCTTCAGTAGAGACCAGCCGTCGCCTGGGCCTGGCTACGGGAGGAGTGCTAGCCTGAAGAGGATCTCGATGCAGTGGACACGGCGGAGAAGGGCTTCACGCGACCAGGAGAGCGGCCTTGGAAGATGAGGTGGTGACGCCGACCTGGGCGCTGACTTCACCGTGAGAAGACCTTGAGCCCCTGGCCCCGCCAGGCAGCTTTAGGTCGGAGTTGGCGGTGGCCCTGTGCGGGCGCCTGTTGGAGTCGGCCTGTTCGCCGGTGCTCTTTAGAAAAATAAGGGGAAAAAAAGTTTGTTGTGTGAAATCCGATGGCAGGAGCCAGAGAGAAGGTCTAGGCCGTGGTGGAGTGGAGCGGCCGGGAGCAGCGGAGGACCGATATGCGACGAGGCAGCAGAGGAGGGACGCCAACGTCGGTAGCTGTAGCCTGATTGCGCAGCGTGGTCCGGCTGTGATGGAGCTGGAGTCTGCTGCCTCGACTGGCGAGACGACGGAGCAGAGCGTTGGAGGTGCGGTGCCAGTTATGGTGCTCAGCGCCGGGGAGTCTGTGCCAGTGGAGCAGTGGCGTCGTTAGACCTGGGCATTTGGGGCTATAGCTCCGGATCCTCTGGGGATAGCCCCGGATCTATGGGCCGTCAACAACAACAAAAACTCTAATCGTGAATGAAATAAATAGCCCCGTAGAAGAGACTTTTGTGTTTGTGTCCATTGTGTGCATTAACAGCAGCACAAGAAAATCTGACGTGATCTGGTCGGTTTAGAATCATTTGTTGCAAAATGTTGCAATTTCAATTCTCCTCTACGCTAGCATTGCTGTTTCGTGCTTCTACTAACTAGCCTTAGCGAAATAAGTGTACAGAAGGACAAATGGATATTAGAAGTTTCTTTAGAGAAAAAAAAGAGCAGAGAAGGGACAAGGACTTCAGGGACAAGAAGTGTGTCATCATCTTCCGCAACCCAGGAGGACATTTCGATCAGCTCAGTTTCAATATATCGTGATTTACTATTGAATCACATGCGCAGTAAATATGGTAAACCTGACCTCGTTTGAGGGGGCTTCCAAGCAATGCATGTTGGGCTTGATTTTGACAGAATGGAACTTTTTCTTTGGGCAAAAGTTCGTGACAGCCTACACAACCCAAATGCATTGCTTCAAGGCACCCATAGCCCATTAATTGAACGGGATGACGTCCAAATGTTTATCCCGAGACGAACGCTCACACCTGTGCCCTTGACAGAGGTGCATGACGATGTTTATTCTACAGGCTATTTTAATGTCATATTTTGGGTGTTGTATGTGGTGCACTTTGGCAGAAGAGACGTTCTCCTTACACGGTCTTTAAACATCAAAATATTCAGAATGCCGTGACGTGAGTCATTACAATTGGCCTTCCTTTTCATTCTCAAAGTAGGTTAAAATTGCATGTTCATCAGCCCGATTTTCAAAATCTCTCGGGGGAGAAACCCCCGAACAAAAAGGTCTCCAAGTTCTGGGCTCTAGCCCCGAATGTTTTAAATAGCTAGCGACGCCCCTGCAGTGGAGGCTAGGCCCCGCCAGGTGTTGGAGGAACGTTGTGGTGGTGCACACTGCGAAACTGCGACCTGATGGCGTTCTCTGAAGGGAGCTGGGGACGAGCGGCGACAGGCCAGGTGACTGCCAGCACTACCCGCATTGGGCTGCTGGTGGTTGTGGTTCCCTTGGGTGAGTAGGGCTCTTGCGGTGTGTGCACCCCACCTGCTGTGTGGCAGTGCCAGAGACTTTGCTGGACTGAATGTGCCGAGGACGGCAATGGCTTGTTGGGGGAGCTGTGTAACGTCAGCGTGCTGGACTGTGCTTGAGATTCCCACAATGTTTCGCACTGGGGATTCTGGGAGAACTTTGGGGTTGTTATTATGTGTGCTTGTGCCTGTATGGTGCGGCTGCGTCCAACCCTATGTGTGTAAGGTGCGAGTGTTCTTGACTTCCCTGGCGTGTGCTATGTTCTGTGCCAATGTCCCTGCTCCCGACCTTTAATAAAGCTTTTGATTAGACAACGCTGTCTCATCAATCATTACACTATTAAATCTGCTTAGCATCATTAGCATGCTGCACATATTTGTTAAAGCTCTTGCATTCAAGTTGAGTGATCATCTCAATACCAATGTTTCCAAAAAGGGCTTGTCCCTACGAGAAGAGTATTACCTTAAACACACTGAGGAAACTTAACAGTCCAATCAGTAGACTGATAAGCTAGCCAACTATGCTTCTTTATGTACAATATTTCCAGGCTTCAACCAGACAGCTGAATGTGGTAGAGTTGTAATAGAAATAGTAGGCCTAAGCTATAGGCTAATCTGCATAAAGTGTGCTGTCATAAATATCAGACATTTAGTATTCTCTCTTTTAATATCAGGATATAAAATAATACAGATATATTATAATGTAATCCTCTGGTGTTCTAAGGTAGGCTATTGAAATGTCCAGCCTGACCCCTCCAAAAAAATTGAGGTTTGTATCAAACCGTGGGTCAAAAATTGTGATACGAATTGAATTGTTAAGTTGGTGTATCGTTACAGCCCTACTGTATATCGCTACAGCCCTATCCTCCAAAAATCTGTTGTTGGACCAAAAAACTCAGCAAAATCAGCTTAATGAGAGTAAAAACGTGACCAAACCAAGTTAAAATAGTGATTTTGAGTCTTGAAAATGTCAGATATGGACTCAGCATCTCCAGTAACCCCTAATAACATACTAACATTGACCATTTTGGCCAAGCAGCTCCTATAATATGATCAATATAGGCGATTATGCTAATTTATGCTAATTTGTTTAATTACACAAATTGCCCAACATATGCAAATTAGCATCCGGCAGTTTCTGCATGCTGGGAACCCATACTATATATTTCCATCATAAAACTTTGGTGTACTCAACATTTCCGGGTCCACAATGGGGCTCTATGGGCTGTCCATCGGACTAATTTACAAAGGTAAGGCTTTCAGAAACAAATGATTTCTTTTTTTTTTTACAACTTACAAGATAAGGCTTAAAGTTGAATGAGTCGTTATAAATGGTTCACAATATTTGAAGATCTTGATGCAACAAAATGGTTCAAATATGCATGCATTTGTATACACATGTGTATATGTGTGTGTGTTCAGTATGTTAGGGGCTAACTGAGTAGAGGTGTGTGTGTGTGTTCAGTATGTTAGGGGTTAACTGAGTACAGGTGTGTGTGTGTGTGTGTGTGTGTGTGTGTGTGTGTGTGTGTGTGTGTGTGTGTGTATAAAGTAAAGTTGTTCCCTGGGGTCCCTGGGGGAGATCTGCTAGATGAGCTGCTCTATTCTGGGAACAGCAGAAGCAGCCAACCTGCCCATGCAAATGAGGAGCTGAAGTTAGCAGAGCCCAGACTAGCAGCTCAACTCCCCTACACTGGCCAGCTGGGTTTCACTTCAACACACACGCACACACACACACATGCACACACACACACAAACGCATGCACACACACACACACACACACACACACACACACACACACACACACACGCACGCACACACACGCGCACACGCACACACACACGCACACACACACGCACACACACACACACACACACACCTACCTTTACTCAGTTAGCTAAGTACCTAACATACTGAACAAACACAAACACATGCACACACACACACACACACAAACACACACACACACACATAACTAATATAAAGAAAAGAGACTAAAGGGGAACTACATCCCAAATCATAAAAAGTTGAGATGCTATAAAATGCAAATAAAAACAGGATCTGATCATCTGCAAATCTCGTAAACTCATATTTAGCTGCAAAAGGGTCATACTGGTACACAACATGTCAATGTTGAAAATGACAAATTTGTACCATAAGCCTGTGGTTCTTAAACTTTTTGTCTCCCCCCCAAAAAACATGGGCAAAGTTGCGACGCCCTTCTCTCTAACCGGCAGAATTTGGTTTTGAAATGTTGTGAGATGGGCATTGGAAGCAGAGGCAGAAAATGTCCTCTCTCATAGGTATGTAAACATCAAAGGCATTATGTCAATGGCAGCCTTTCACTAAAAACCTTTACAAAAATGTCTTTAATCCAGACTGCAAATCACAGACAATGATGCAAATATTGTTGGCGACCCCCCTGGGGTTCCCGACCCCCAGTTTGCCATAAACAATGAGACATTGAGATTTTTTTGATGAATGAAAAGCAGATTGTTTATTTAGATATGTCAAATCACAGAAGTCCATATTGCGCAATTATGCATTTACAGCTTTTTTCAACGGCTTACACATTAAATTTTTGCTTGTCACACAATTTTCTAAGCATGTCTTCCAAACGCCATAACCCCACACCAAATCTGCAAAACCAAACACTAATTATCAGTGTTTTCAATTTCCTAAAACACATTTTGCAAAACACCACACAAAATGTTCTACCTAACACACACAAATCTAACAGGAAGTAACTTGATTTCGTTTTTTAAACACAACCCATCAAAATGCCACACTAAATCACCAGTGCTTCACTCTCTCTCTTCACTTTACAGAACACCATCCAATCATTGCCTTATAGGCCTATGAATAGATATACTCTCTATATAGATAGACCCTTTCAATCTGCTCCTAGAGGATTTCCGGTTGAAATGTTTAGAACCAATGCAGATACTTTGAAAGGAAAATTACAGTAATCGGACTTTAGCTTAAAGTAATGTTCTACAAAAAGTCGACTTAAAAATCTTGTCTTTTTTACTCTATTTTTGTTTGTCCCCAAGTTACCATTCGCTCAATACATTTTTCTGTGCCTCCAGAAATGCCTCAGGAACGCTTAGGAATGTTTGTTTCTGCAGTTGAAGGGGTCTATAGCCCCCACCCCCTCCACACACACACACACACACACACACACACACACACACACACACACACACTTTTCTTTGGAAAAAGCAAAGTAATTTGATAATAATCAGTCATTTCCGCCTTTGGCAAAATCAGCGTTTTCAAAACTCCATGAACATCTGGTGGTCATTGTATTTTGCTTTGTTTTTTTTTTCTTGTCGGCTGTAAAATACTGTATTTGCAACAGCAAATTATTTGGGGAAACTATTTATGATTTCAATATTGCTTTTTTTATGTTGTATTTCAACTTCTCTCTGTAGATACCGTAACTTTCCCTCTTGTATGGAAATACATATCCCATGAAAGACAGAATAGCTTTAGGTTTGGAGCAACAGTGACATGATCTATCCAAAATGTCATATTATGACAAAAGTGTTTATAATGTGAGGCGAATGTTTGCTTTAAAGATGTGTTTATGACATTTTGAATGTTTGAGATTTGAGGTTTTTTGCATTTTGTGTGAGCAATTGTGGATGTTGTGTGTAAAGAAATAGACATAGAGTTTTGAAAATGTCGGTAAATGTCTTGAATTTCCCCTTGAGGATCTTGAATTTCCCCTTGAGGATCAAAAAAGTATCTATCTATCTATCTATCTAAACAGTTGTAAAAAACTGTAAGAAGGAATAAATGCATTTTTGCACTAAATGAGACATTTAGAATATCAACTCCACTTTATCTCACATCATACATTCAAAACCATACACCAATACGGTGTGATTCTTCATAAGTATTTAACCAGATATTGGACTGGACTGTGAGTATGTGTGTTAATAATTCAGAACTACATGATAGAGCTTGGTTACTGATCCAGCAGGCACAATGCAGCCTTGTTGAAATGGTACCTGCTGAATGGTCCTTTACTGCCATCTGCTGTCTCAAGTCTGTAATGACAGAAAAGAAGCACAAATTCACCATTACAGAGATGAGAGTAGCATAATCAGCATGAGTGCCCCCTAGTGTTGAACTTCACCATTACAGAGATGAGAGTAGAGCAATCAGCATGAGTGCCCCCTAGTGTTGAACTCTGCAGGTAATTCACACATCAGTCTCATCCAGACACAGAACACCCTGAACATGAGTGGCTCCAACAGGTGAGTTCACCTGACAGATGTGTGTTATAAACAGGTGAGTTCACCTGACAGATGTGTGTGTTTTTAACAGGTGAGTTCACCTGGCAGATGTGTGTGTTTCTAACAGGTGCACTCTTCCAGCAGATGTGTGTGTTTTCTAAACAAAACAAACAAAAGAGTCAAACAAAAGAGGTCTCCTTGGAGATGTGTAGTTCTGACAGGAGGAACTGTCAGAACTACACAGTTCTGAGGAACTCACCAGCAAAGGTGTGTTTGGAACAGATGAGATGTGTGTGTGTATTTGCATCATGTGAGCTCACCTGACCAATGTGTGGTTCTATGAAACCATAAAATGTGTTGCTCTACTTACCAAACAATCTGTGTTAGTAACAGGTGAGTTCAGCTAGCAGGGTTGTATGTCATTAACAGGTGAGGTCAGCTGGCAGATGAAGGGGAGTTGCTCCTGGCAGCAGGCGTCCTGCCACAGGTATTTCTGGTGGTCCTGGTCTCCACCCTCCTGCACCAGCTGGCCGCAGTGGAAGCAGCAGGGGTTGCGGGGGAAGCTGGTGTTCCAGCGATCGTAGTCCCCCACGGCCGCTCCCCCGCTCCACTCCCAGGGGGCCTGGGGGTTGATCATGCAGCGCTCCAGGCCCACCCAGGCCTTCTCCGCGCAGCCCCAGTAGGTGGCCACCTCCATCAGCAGCTCCTCCACCCGGAACTGGGTGCAGTTGTCCAGGATGTGCACCAGCCTGGAGCCCCTCTTAGCACAGTGGTGCAGGGCTCCAACCCAGGACATCGGCTCTGGGACAAACACCAGGTCATCTGCAGGGACATACACACACACACACACACACACAGAGTATCAACCCAGGACATCTGCCCTGCATTCCAGCTAGTGTGTTTAATGCAGAAAAAACTCTAATAGATGTCTATGGGATTAGTGTAAAGCTTAATATGTAATGCTAATAGAGGTGTATGAAATGATAGTTGTGTATGGGGTGATTAGCTACATGAAGCTAATATGTAATATTAATAGAGATGTATGGCGTGATTAGCTACGTGAAGCTAATATGTAATATTAATAGAGATGTATGGCGTGATTAGCTACGTGAAGCTAATATGTAATATTAATAGAGATGTGAGATGTATGGGGTGATTAACTCCGTGAAGCTAATATGTAATATTATTAGAGATGTATGGAGTCATTAGCTACATGAAGCCATCATTTTTGATGATGTTTGTAGAGCCACAGCGTATTCTATGTTATAGCTATGGACACATACCATGGCTCGTTGGAAAGGTGGGACGTTAAGTTCTCGGTGGGCACAAACCGTTTATTTCTACATGCCTCTGTTTCTGAGAAATCTCAAGCTAAACAGTGGCTAATTTTCATCAAAATCCCTGTTTTTTCTAGAAATGGAGATGTAGCGTCTTTCATGAAATATGAAGTGCCTGTAAAGTTTCCGGGAAGTGACCTAGTGAGACCTGGCAAGACTGCCACCTAGTGATAAACCCACGAAAATGGCTTGGGTTTGACTTGACGTCACGGGCATGCGTCACTGATTCGACCCAAAGCGGCAACCATCAAAAGCCGAGTTATGATGAAATGCCCAGATTGTGCGTTTTCATGAGTTTTCGATCGTCATCTATTTCAGTTCTACTCATCATAGAGTTCCCAAAATCGCAAATAAGGTGTGTTAGATTGTCTATTTTCGTAATTTTTAAAAAAGCTAAAAATGCAATATTGCGCTTTTGGCACTCAACGCATGCAAACAAAAAATGCAATATTATGTTTTTGGCACTCAAAGTTGTTTGAGTGCCAAAATAGAGAAAATAGAGTTGTATGGAGTGTTAATAGAGATGTATGGAGTGATGTGAAGCTAATATGTAATATTAATAGAGATGTATGGGGTGATTAGCTATGTGAAGCTAATATGTAATATTAATAGAGATGAATGGGGTGATCAGCTATGTGAAGCATAAGAGGTTCCTCCACAGTTTCAAATGGGAGAACCTCCAAAAGTTCCTCATGGGTCTAAAAGCTTCAACAGTGTGGGCTGCGTACAGAGACAGATCATTACTGAATGTGACAAAAAAATGTTACAGGCTTGAAATCACGTACGATTACTGACTGCATCTTTAATAGAGATGACTGCACTGACTGCATCTTTAATAGAGATGGGGTGATTAGCTATGTGAAGCTAATACTAATAGAGATGTATAGGGTGATTAGCTGTGTGAAGCTATATATAATATTAATAGAGATAAATGGGGTAATTAGCTATGTGAAGTTAATTATTACTGATGAGGTGAACTCACACAGGGTGTAGTTGGATATTGGCTGGCAGGTGGGACAGGATTGAGAGTCTGTGAAGATAAACACAAACACTTTAATATTAGGAGATACGTGTGTGAAAAAGACACACAGACCTCAGACATAGAGCAACATTAAAAATGATAGGTTTACATTCAGCTGATGTGATTACTAGTGAGGATGTAAAAGAAGTGTATGGGGTGATCAAATGGGTAAGTTAACTCTGAGTAAGTGGTACCAAATTCACAACACGCCACATGATTGACTGTGGAAGGGGCGGGATATGTGTATACAACTGCCACATTGGTGTTACGAACTAAGCCCATGTATGTATATGGTTCAACATAACGGAGGTTACAGCCCTCTCTCCCTGCCACCCACTCCACTCCATTCTAATCACCTGTCACCTGTCAACTAATTAACCACAGGTGTTATAAGTACTCTGTTTCCCCTAGCGCTGCGCAAGGTATTCTTTCAGCTAAACATATTGAGCCTTGTTGGAAAACGTATTGTTAAAACCTTCTAGTACCGTATTTTCCAGACTATAAGTCACTTTTTTTCATAGTTTGGCTGGTCCGGCGACTCAGGTGCAACATATTTATACATATTTATATATATGGTTTTTTCCTCTTCGTGACACATTTTTTGACTGGTGCGACTCTTATTCTCCGGTGCGACTTATAGTCCGGAAAATACGGTAGTATCTAGTCTCACTTGCCTACTCCATCTGTACCTATACATATCTGCTATTTTCATTTGCTCGCAAAACTCCACAGATGGTCTACACAATGCCACAGGGTTATTGTAGTAATTGTGACAGTTATTATATAATTAATCTCCAGTGTGCGATGTATACTGCTCTTTTGACTTTATTATATAATTATTCATAATGGTCAGTAGTGGAATTGGAGGGTGAATTTTCAAAGATGTCTTCAAAGAATTTGTTGATAAAGGTCACGCCTCACTTTCTCTTATTTTGGATTTCTTAATCCTAGCTTTGTGAAATACCCATCAGAAGAACATGTTTGTGTTGTTCCTTACTTGGGGGAAGACAGCAATAGGAGATGTTTAGGTACTTGAATGTGCCACTGCAGGGATCATCTCCAAAGTGTTCATTCTTGGCTTCCAGTGTGCATGTGCTGTTTCTCTCACATCTTTTCAGGAGACAAAAGGGGAAAATATTATTTGTTTTAGGAATTGGGTTCATTCAGCAGTTTGTTCATTGGGCAGCCGTGGCCTACTACTTCAAAAGAGTATATACACTTATACATACTTACAGACTAGAGAGTGGACTACAGTAAATGCTGTTTTGGATTCAGTCGTCAGTACTTATAGGCCCAAAGTGGACAAAGGCTGTGTTTACACCGGCAGGCCTTGATGCACAGTTCTGATCTGATTTTTTGGACTGCCCATTTACATCTATGTTTCAGAGTGGGCCATAACATATCTATGATTACGTGGTTCACTAATTTATCACTTGAGACCATCTGTGGAGACCAAACTATGGAACACCCTGCCTCTGTACATCAAGCAGGCGAGTTCAGTAAATATTTTTAAAAAAGATCTGAAAACATACCTGTACAGGAAAGCTTTTAGTTAACTCATCTTATCCTGTAGACTACATTTTCAGATTATTCTACATCTGCTACTATTGGAGGGCGCAGCCAGCCAAAAGCAGATGGGCTCCCCCTATTAAGTCAGGTTCTGCTCAAGGTTTCTTCCTGGAATATGGGAGTTTTTCCTTGCCACAGTTGCCATATGGCGTGCTTGTGGGGGGTAAGAGGGTTAAGGCTGCCAGTCTTATGACGTCATTTTCTATATTTTTGATATGTTGCTGAGTATATCATAAACAGCAAAGAAAAGTGATTGATAATGACTGACTATTATTGTGTTACATGCTTCAAATGTAAAGCACTTTGAGCTGCATTCTGTGTATGAAAGGTGCTATACAAATAAAGCTTTATTATTATTATTATTATTATTATCTGCATGCGCACCAGAGGAATTTCGGTCACCAAAATGGTGAACAAACAGATGGCATTGTGAATACAGTGGCACATATCTGATTCATATCTAATATATCTATATATATTAGATATATTATTTATATATATTATTTCCATACACTGATATGGAAATATCGGAATCTGTGAACTTTTTCCATGTTTGCATGTTAACGCGGCTGCACATTATAATTGTGCCAGATATGAGCAAAACAAATGGAATTGGGTCACATTTAACTGACAGTGAAAACACAGCTTAAATGCTGGTTTGGATTCAGATTTAGGCCCAGAGGCGACTAAATACCTGGCCTGTGACTAGGGATCAAACAATATGGTTTTTTCAGGTCCGATACCGATATCAATTATTACCAAAACAGGAGGCCGATAACCAATATGTAAAACCGATATGTCAGTTGTCAAAAAGGAGGGTAGATAGCCTAGTAAAGGCGATATGCTGCAAAAAAATCAAAAGCATTTACTTATGCAAACTTTCCTCTCTTCTTTTGATACACAATTGTCTATCAACTTGCATCACAAATGTAAATCCTGTGTATGATGTTAATCCAAGAGCTAAGTGATTACTTAACTTGTTAACTATGTTAAGGGACCTGTCACAAAGAGAATGCTTTGCCATTGTGTGTGTGAGTGCACGAGAGAAGGAGAGGGAGAGGTGTGTGATGGCAAGTGTTATGGTTGAATAGTTTAACAAAACAGTTTTAAAATAGTTCTTAGTAGGGGTGTGAATCTCTCTTGTAAAAGACGATACGATTCACATCTAGATACATGGGCACGATTCGATACAAGAAAAGATAAATTTTTCATAAAAAACAATCAGTACAGTACGATTCGATGCGATGCGATTCAATGCAATTCGATGCAGTTGAAGAATGGAAAGCATTCTGAAAGATTTTTTATTATTTGCTTAAGGTGCACATTAATTTTATATTATCAATTATCATGGTCATGTCAATTAGGCAAAAACAAATGTGTGAATCTAAACTGAGGTTTGTGTCATATACTGTATTGAAATGAAAAAAGAATAGTCTACATTTCAGTCAAACACAGCAGCCAAATACAACATAAAAATAAATTTTTATAGACTTTATAGGCTACTCTACAGACTATCATTGCCGTTTAGGAATGCTGCAGTAAGTGTTTAATTTCGCGCTGTATTTTGAAAAACAAAAGAGTAAAAACTGTCAAACAAACGACCGATTGCGAGTTGTCACGTGCTTAAATTGCAGTAGATGTATGGGTTATGAAGTCCTTTGACAACTTTGGGCAATGAATGTAGCCCAAAACAAACTGCATTACCAACAAATCCGTGCCACGTGTAGTTTCAAAACCGGAAGTGGGGTGAACGCGCTGCTTGCAACGTAAATGAGAGTCTGAGCGAGCAGAAAAGGTTGTGAACCGATTCGTAACATGTAAATCGATATAACGACCGCTTCATTTCAGGTTTATTCCGATACGGGGCTTCACGTATCGATGTAGCCGTATCTTACACGTTAAAAACGGATACCGATACGGATACCGATACGTTCGGTTAATCTTTAAACCCCTAGTTCTTAGGCTATTTAAGCATGCAATTTGTGTTAATAACCAGCTCAGGACGCGATTTACTTCAGGTCGGATTAAATTACGGCTGGCCCTGGATGCCTGTAGCCTGGTCTTTTCTGACAGTCCGTTTCAAAAAGGAGCAACTAGACATTTTGACGTTCGCTATCGCATAATTTAGGACTTGTCTACTATGTAGGCCTAAGGGATAACGTCCGCCAACGTCCGTTATTTACAATTAATGGACGAGGGGTAGGCAAAGAACTTGTGACGTGCAGCACCCGAGTTTGTAACTAGTAGGCTAAAAAAAACTAACGTGCATCAATGGGAATTCGCTAAATGAAGGAAGTGGGTGCTTTACTTATTGATCCGGATCAAAGAGACAATAGCTTACAAAGTGGTGTTTTTGTAACTTCAGTGTAGATGATTGTGATTCATTGCAACTTCAGCAATGTAAGGTATCTTCCTTAGGCTACCTTCGAAAAATAGCTCCGTACAGCTGAAGCCCAGTCAGTCTACCTCAGTGAGAAACTTTCTCTGTGTTCAGTCATTGATCCGGATTGGCTGTATTCGTGCTAACTAACAAATCAGACGGTGTAGTGGGCGGGACAATGCTCTCGACCACAGAGTAGCAAATTCAGGGAGTGAGAGAAGCTTTACAGACAAAGTAGCGCGTTTCATTCTTTATCCATTTCAATATCGGCTTATCGGTGGGAAAAATTACCAGTACCGATTATTATAAAAATGCTAAATATCGGCCCTAATAATCGGCCCGGCCGATAATTGGTTGACCCCTACCTGTGACTGTTGTCCTGCTTTCAGTACTCAGGCGGAAAACACAGAAAGTAATTTGCACATTAAAACCGGTTTGGAAATGATGACAGATGAGTGCAAATGTTCTTAACTTACTTTTGTTTGACTTTTTGGAGCGTTGTGTTTGCAAAGCATGCAGTGTTTTCGAGGTGAGCAGGGACTCCATCAGGACAGGAGCATTTATTTGTCCGCCCGTAGTTGGCAGCGTAGATCTGGATAACATCACTACCTGCAATGGTGGCAGAGAGTTTGAAAACTGGCTGGTTTAAACGTGCATTATTATTCCAGATTTCTCAATACTCAGGTCAACTCAAAAGCTCCTAAAATTTAGTCTGATTTGAGCTGTACTATGACTGGGAGCAGTACAAATATCAAGGGAACAACTAAAGCAAACAACTAGCCTGCAGTAAACATCCATAGTAAACAACTAGCCTACAGTAAACATCCATAGTAAACAACTAGCCTACAGTAAACATCCATAGGATACAACTAGCCTACAGTAAACATCCATAGTAAACAACTAGCCTACAGTAAACATCCACAGTAAACAACTAGACTACAGTAAACATCCATAGTAAACAACTAGCCTACAGTAAACATCCATAAACATCCATAGTAAACAACTAGCCTGCAGTAAACATCCATAGTAAACAACTAGCCTACAGTAAACATCCACAGTAAACAACTAGCCTACAGTAAACATCCATAGTAAACAATTAACCTACAGTAAACATCCATAGAAAACATCCACAGTAAACAACTAGCCTACAGTAAACACACATAATAAACAACTAGCCTACAGTAAACATCCATAGTAAACAACTAGCCTACAGTAAACATAGTGAGACAACTAGACTACAGTAAACATCCATAGGAGACAAGCTCCCTGCCAAGCTTCACATGTCGGTCAACACACTCAATATGTAAGTGTGAGTGGGTATGTGTGAGTGAGTGTGTGTGAGTGAGAGAGTGAGTGTGTGTGTGTGTGTGTGTGTGTGTGGTGTGTGTGTCTGGTGTGAGTGCGTATGTGAGTGAGTGAGTGAGTGTGTGTGTGTGTGTGTGTGTGTGTGTGTGTGAGAGAGAGAGAGAGAGTGAGTGAGTGAGTGTATGTGTGAGTGATTGAGGTATGTGAGTGAGTGAGTGAGGTGTGTGTGTGTGGTATGTGAGTGAGTGAATGAGTTGTGTCTGGGTGTGTGTGTGTGTGTGAGTGAGTGAGTGAGGTGTGTGTGTGTTTGGTGTGTGTGTGTGTGAGGTGTGTGTGAGTGAGTGTGTGTATGTGTGCGAGTGAGAGAGGTGTGTGTGTTGCGTTTGTGTGTGTCAGTGAGTGAGTGAGGTGTGTGTGGTGTGTGTGAATGAGTTAGTGAGTGTGTGTGCGTGAGTGAGTGTGTGTGTGTGTATGTACGTGGTGTAATGGAAAAGTGAGCAAGGTAATACTTCACCACAGTCAAGTTGTGCTGTGTTTCCTTCACATATCATTGTTAGATCTGTTAGAAAGAAAGAAGTCAACATGTAAGAATAGGGCAGTGGTGTAGGTAGCTCCAGCTGTTGTGTTTACTGAGCAAGTAAATGTGTGTGTCTGTGTGTGTATATGAACGCATGTGTGTGTGTGTGCGCACATTTGTGTGTCTGTGTGTATATGAGCGCATGTGTGTTTGTGTGTGTGTGTGTGTGTGTGTATGTGTTTTGTGTGTGTGTGTGTGTGTGTGTGTGTGTGTGTGTGTGTGTGTGTGTGTGCATGGGTGTATGTGTGTGTGTGTGTGTGTGTGTGTGTGTGTGTGTGTGTGTGTGTGCATGGGTGTGTGTGTGTGCATGGGTGTGTGCGTGTGTGTGTGTGCATGGGTGTGTGCGTGTGTGTGTGTGCATGGGTGTGTGTGTGTGTGTGTGTGTGTGTGTGTGTGTGTGTGCATGGGTGTGTGTGTGTGTGTGTGTGTGTGTGTGTGTGTGTGTGTGTGTGTGTGTGTGTGTGTGTGTGCATGCTCACTTGTCCCCTCTGCTCCAGGCCACAGAGCTAGAAAGGAACAGAAAGCTGTTGGTCCATCATCAGGAAGAAATGAAGGATACAATATTGCATTTACATTGATGATTATTGCAATGGTAGTGAATGAACTAGAAACTTTCATACAGAATGTATATGGAGTGTGCTACTGAGTGGAGTGGAGTGGAGTGGAGTGGAGAGTGGGGTGGAGTCCCCCACATGGCGACCACAAACAATGAGGTGACAACGACCTCAGTCAACAGCCATCAGACACACAGACCCCAGATGCTGCCCCACTCCCCTCCCCCCCCCCCCCTCCATCATCACTGCTGATCAGGCTATCGCACCTCTCCCCCACATGGTGACCAAGTTATCTTTTAAAAAAATGTCATCCTCGTAAGGCAGCGTCCAGACTGTGTCCAAGGCTGTTCAAGGCCTGTGCTGCTGAACTGGGGGAGCCACTGAAGCACATCTTCAACTGGAGTCTACGTCTCGGACCAACACTGTGGAAGACATCATGTCTCACCCCCGTCCCCAAGAAACCACACCCCAGCGAGCCTAATGACTTCAGGCCTGTCGCTCTAACATCACATGTGATGAAGATAATGGAGCGACTGGTCTCAGACCCCAGGTACGCCATGCACTAGACCCGTTACAGTTTGCATACCAGGAGAAAGTGGGCGTGGACGATGCCATCACTTATCTTCTACACAGAACACATTCCCACCTGGACAAGGGGAAAAGTGCTGTGAGAATCATGTTCTTTGATTTCTCAAGTGCTTTTAACACCATCCAACCCCTCAGACTGGGAGACAAGCTCTTGCAGATGGGTGTAGATGCTCACCTGGTAACCTGGATTACAGATTACCTAACCGAGCGACCACAGTTCGTCAGACTGAAGAACTGCCTCTCTGACACTGTGATCAGCAGAACCGGAGCGCCACAGCTCCAGTCCTGTTCACCCTGTACACATCTGACTTCTGCTACAACACCGAGTCATGCCACATGCAGAAGTTTTCTGACGATACTGCAATTGTGGGGTGTATCAGGGACGAGCAAGAGGAGGAGTACAGGAGCCTGGTGGAGGACTTTGTGCATTGGTGCAAACTCAATCATCTCCAACTCAACACTTCAAAGACCAAGGAGATGGTGGTGGATTTCCGCAGGTCTAAGCCCGCTCTGCTACCAGTCTCCATTGATGGGGTCAATGTGGAGGTGGTAAGCACCTACAAGTATCTGGGTCTCCACCTGGACAATAAACTGGACTGGTCAGCCAACACTGATGCACTCTACAAGAAAGGACAGAGCAGGCTGTACTTCCTGAGGAGGCTGCGGTCCTTCAATGTGTGCAGCAAGCTCCTCAGGATGTTCTACCAGTCTGTTGTTGCCAGCGTCCTCTTCTATGCAGTGGTATGCTGGGGAGGAAGCACAAAGAAGAAGGATGCGGGGCCACTTGACAGGCTGGTAAGGAAAGCTGGCTCTGTAGTGGGAGCTGAACTGGAGTGCATCACTTCAATATCTGACAAAAGGACCCTGAACAAACTGATCAACATCTTGGACAATGAACGTCATCCGCTCTACAGCACTATCAAAAACCAAAAGAGCTTGATCAGCTGGAGACTTCGCTCACTGCCATGCACAACTGAAAGGCTGAGGAAGTCATTTGTTCCTAGGGCCATTGAACTGTTCAATGCCTCACTAAAGGGAAGAGGAGAGATAGACTTATCTGCATAGTCTGTCTGCCTATCCACCCTCTCCATGTCCATGTTTTTTGAGTACTGACTACCCACTACTGCTTTACTACTGTTTTACTACTGTTTTACTAATGTACATAGCCTAATGTTTTCACTACTGTTTTATTGCTACACTGTTTTTCATGCTATATTAGCACACATGATCAATGGCTGCGGTCAGGCTTCTGCTACAATACTGAATGAATGAATGGCTATAACCCTATTACCTCAACCTGTCCTTGCACTGAAATAGTTTTTTTTTTTTACCTTGTCTACATTATACTTTACTCTCCTATTTGTCCATATTATTTATGCTGGTCTCTAGACTTTACTCTTGCACTGTTGGACTATGGTTGGACTACTGTTTGCACCTTCACCATGACACTCACTCCCTTTAGCACCTTACCAGTCCCGGCCCTGTCACTACAAGCGTCTTATGCTTGATCACCCTCAAGCACATTGGACTATCTTAATTTAATTTATATAGTGTATTTAGTATTTAGTTTTGTTAGTTTTCTTATCTTTCTTATCTTCTACTGTTTTTATTATACAGTGGAGTTTAGTTATATGTTTATACTTATACTTATGTTTACCATCTCTGCTGTAAGTGCATGTTGTGTCTGATATCTGTATGCTACTGAGACCTTGAATTTCCCCTTGGGGATCAATAAAGTATCTATCTATCTCAGAGTCCTGCACGGGTCCATTTTTTTAGACCCGCCCCCGCCCGCACCCGAGAAGTTCAGCACCAGATCCGATCCGTCACCTGTGGTGATATTAAAATTAAATCCACACCCGCCCGGACCCGTTAATATTTTGCCCGTTACCCGACCCGTGCCCGCGATAAATCACACACAAGCTAAAATCATTCAAATGAATGTGCTTTATTTTTTTTTTCTCGCACAATTGAAGCACGTAAAGGGCGACCTTTTTTTTTACATTTTGCGTTAGGGATACACCTTACAACAACGAAACATAGCCCAAACTTTGCTGCATCAGAACATTATTCTACATAAAATGGACCTGTTAATGAAACAAAGAGAACAAGAAAAAAACAACCTGAGCCTGCCACTAGCCAACTTTACCTGACTTCATCCATTGTAGCCTACTCTCTTGCGCTCCAACTACGAGACGGTTATATTGTTTAATGTTTTCACACATAGATGCATCAAACAAATAATTCAAAAGTCGCAGTACTGATGTGATGGGTCAAGTGTCGTATCATTGACTAAAACACATATTTGCGATGTGGTAATGGTAATTTAGATGTAGGCTACAAATATTTCACATATTTTTCAATGATGTTTTATTTCTTTAGGCTACTGTTTTGGTTCTCATCGTATCCGCCCGCAAGGAGTTCTTTTCCCGCCCGCATACCCGCCCGTACATTTTAGGGACGTCATAATTTACCCGTTTTTCTGCGGGTACCCGACCCGTTGCAGGACTCTGATTTATCTATCTATCTATCTGGTTATGGTTATGGTTATGGGACTTTGGAGACGCCTTTGTCCAAAAAACAAAAAAACAACATCATATTTAAAATATAACAGGGAACAGATTAGAATGTTTGTCAAATTATATTAAGGAGAATAGCAATAATAAACAACAATTTCAATTCATATAGATAGATAGATAGATAGATAGATAGACAGATAGAGAGAGAGAGAGTCTGTGTGTGTGTGTATGAGTGTCTCACCCAGGAGCTGAACTGATAACAGTAGAGACCACATGACCTGCAGAGAGAGAGGGGGGGGAGAGTAAGAGAGGGAGAGAGAGAGAAATGAAGGGGGAGAGAGAGAGAGAGGGATGATACAGTGGCAGCTCAGGTTTCTGTTCCAGGCCCGGAGTGGGTAATCGGGAGATTCGGGAGAATTCCCGGTGGGCCGCTTCACTTTTGGGCCGGTCGAGGGAAAAATATTCACATTTGCCACGTTAGTCTTAGATCTTCTCTTAAAGTTGGCTACACACGTTCCACATTCTATGCCTAACATTGCAGCCTCTGCATGAGGGAGTTCTCCCCTCCCAAGAAGAGTTGGTTGGGTCCATATAGCCTGTCTTTTCCCAAAAAGTCTTCTCAGACACTATAGCCAGCCCTACCGTAGCGAATAGCGATAAGCGTCAGGGAAGATAGATGGTAGAAAGAGGCCAGGAGGGACTGAAGAGGCCAGGAGGGACTGAAAAGGCCAGGTAAAAAAGACGAAAAACATTGGAGAAAATTCTGCAAAATGTGCCAAGCTTCCAGATTTTTTTGAAGAGGACAGACATAAGTGGCAACTGGTAAAGAGAGATCGCCTATGCAATGATTATTAGCGGAGTAATTATTGGGCTATTGGCCGTTGTAGCGTTGTCAACCTATTCTCAAGCAACATATTAATTAAAATATTAGCCTTTTCGTATCATCCAATATGGCGATTCATAGACTTTGCAAATATTATGCATATTGATAACAAAACTCAAGCTTGACCTGTGTATGCAGTAAAAGTAGCCTGAGGAGCAGATCAGCCAGTCCCCCACTGAAAATGATGAGCCCGAAATTAGCTATGACTATAAGTAGAGGATAATAGAGTAAACCATATGAATTAAAGTTATTTAATGTAAGAAATATGACAGTACAGACCATAGACTGTATATATAGAATGCTTTATTTCTTTCTTTCTGTTTTTGTTAACGTATCAACCTATCATTGTGGAATAATGAAATATCTTTTGTTAACTTCTCAGTTTAAGTGCATTATTTATAACCTTTACACATTTTTGAATCATATTACTAATAAAAACTACAGGATAATAAGAGCTGAACTTGCTTTATTTATCCAATTTCCACCACCACTAAAAAAGTGGGCCGGTCTTGAGCCTGAAACTCCCGGGCTGAAAAGTGGCCCCACTCCGGCCCTGATCTGTTCTAGTATCCATAAGGCACTTAACCAAGTTACTACAGGGAGACTGGGCCTCAAATTAGTATCTGTAAGGCACGTAACCAAGTTACTACAGGGAGACTGGCCCCTCAAATTAGTATCTATAAGGCACGTAACCAAGTTACTACAGGGAGACTGGCCCCTCAAATTAGTATCTGTAAGGCACTTAACCAATTTACTACAGGGAGACTGGCCCCTCAAATTAGTATCTATAAGGCACTTTGGATAAAACTGAGAGCTAAATGCATAAGTAAGATGCGCAGTACTCACCTGATGTAGTTATGAAGCAGGTATGCAGCATCCACCTGAAGCTCTCCACTCTGTGCTTGTGTTTAGAGGCAGGCGTGGACCGGTCCTTAAGGATAGTGATGAACACGTCAGTGATGAGGGATGGATCACCACGCCAACTATTGCTGTGCAGACAGGACACATGTTTGACTTGCAAATAGATGGAAAACAACAGCAACAAGAAAGAAAAAAAAACATATGATGTGCTGCACTGTGGTATGCAAAGATGACACAGGAAAGAGGAAGTAAAAAGGTTGACAGAAAACACAGAGGAGTGTGTGTGAGGTGGGGTGTGTGCAGGGTGTGGGGTGTGTGAGATGGGGTGTGTGTGTGGAGAACGTTGATGTTCAGTCTACCCACCTGACTACCCACCTCTCAGTGACTAGATAACAGAAACCATAAACACATGAGCTGCATCAGCATGTGTGGAGGAGAGAGAGATTAGAGAAGGGATCAAAAGAGTATACTTATATACTGATACTTATAAACACATGAGCTGCATCAGCATGTGTGGAGGAGAGAGAGATTAGAGAAGATAAAATGAACTGATGGTGGAGGAGAGAAGAAGAAAAGAACAGCCACGTCGGAACACTAGATTAGAACATCACAGAGAAAAGAACACGTCGGAACACTAGATTAGAACATCACAGAGAAAAGAACAGCCACGTCGGAACACTAGATTAGAACATCACAGAGAAAAGAACAGCCATGTCAGAACACTAGATTAGAACATCACAGAGAAAAGAACACGTCGGAACACTAGATTAGAACATCACAGAGAAAAGAACAGCCATGTCAGAAAACTAGATTAGAACATCACAGAGAAAAGAACACGTCGGAACACTAGATTAGAACATCACAGAGAAAAGAACAGCCACGTCGGAACACTAGATTAGAACATCACAGAGAAAAGAACAGCCATGTCAGAACACTAGATTAGAACATCACAGAGAAAAGAACAGCCACGTCGGAACACTAGATTAGAACATCACAGAGAAAAGAACACGTCGGAACACTAGATTAGAACATCACAGAGAAAAGAACTGCCATGTCAGAACACTAGATTAGAACATCACAGAGAAAAGAACACGTCGGAACACTGGATTAGAACATCACAGAGAAAAGAACAGCCACGTCAGAACACTAGATTAGAACATCACAGAGAAAAGAACAGCCATGTCAGAACACTAGATTAGAACATCAAAGAGAAAAGAACAGCCATATCAGAACACTAGATTAGAACATCACAGAGAAAAGAACACATCGGAACACTAGATTAGAACATCACAGAGAAAAGAACAGCCACGTCGGAAAACTAGATTAGAACATCACAGAGAAAAGAACAGCCACATCAGAACACTAGATTAGAACATCACAGAGAAAAGAACAGCCACATCGGAACACTAGATTAGAACATCACAGAGAAAAGAACAGCCACGTCAGAACACTAGATTAGAACATCACAGAGAAAAGAACACGTCGGAACACTAGATTAGAACATCACAGAGAAAAGAACAGCCACGTCAGAACACTAGATTAGAACATCACAGAGAAAAGAACAGCCATGTTGGAACACTAGATTAGAACATCACAGAGAAAAGAACAGTCATGTCGGAAATTCCAGTGTTCTCACGAAAGCACAATTGAATTGTCTCTGCGAAACACTCTGGCAATGGGCATCTCATGCATCTTCTATTCTCTTGTAGGCTTGCAGTTGCAGATCTAACATGTTAATATGGGTACCAATGAATACAGAAAGATAACACAGCCGCCATGCATACCCCACATCCACTGTGAATGAGACATACCATTACTGGACCTACATACACACATCCACTGTGAATGAGACATACCATTACTGGACCTACATACACACATCCACTGTGAATGAGACATACCATTACTGGACCTACTGTACATACACACATCCACTGTGAATGAGGCATACCATTACTGGACCTACATACACACATCCACTGTGAATAAGACGTATCAATACTGGGAAACACTTTACGGTAAGGGTACATGAACAATCACTGCTCACATTCTGATTTGAACACAACTTTCTCTAAACACTTGTCATTATTGACCACTTTAGTTGAGGGACCACAGACATGACGAACTCATGAGCAATTAACCTTAAATTCATGCAATCATGATGACCATGAGGAGTCATAAGATATGAATGAAGTAATGCATAAATCACAAATCAATTCATGCATTAATTCATGATAATTCATAAACTGGACCTACACTCTTGTGTAGCATGAGCAATAACTGCTCTCAAGGAAACATAAAACATGTGAAAACCCAAAAGCCCATCAGTTCAGCACTTCAGAGTCACACATAAGGAATTAAAACAAATCGGCTGACATTACGTTTGGTTACATCAAGACAAAATATCATAAATATCTGGAGGCTTAAGGATATCCCTCATCCAACACATGAAGCTTCCTGTCTCCTTCACATCCTGAAGAAATCTCAACCTTTCCTTGGTCAGTTACACTGACCTCATATAGAATATCACAATGGGCACTGGACATTTGTTTTCTCTTGTGAAATGAAATCCCAAATTAACTCATTGAATGCCAAGCTGTTTTCGGAAGCTTTGTCTTAGAGTGCCTGCAATCTAGACCATTGTTGATGATTTTTGTACAGCCAAAGCATATTCTGTGTTATAGCTATGAACACATACATGGCTCGTTTAAAAGGTGACACTTTATGCTCTCAGTGGGTGCAAACCGTGTATTTCTACACGCCTCTGTTCCTGAGAAATCCCAAGCTAAACAGTGGCTAGTTTTCATAAAAATCGCTGTTTTTTTCTAGAAATGGGGATATAACGTCTTTCATGAAATATGAAGTGTTGCCTGTAAACTTTCCGGGAAGTGATCATAGACACTAAAGGAAGTGATCAGCGAGACCTGGCGAGACTGCCACCTAGTGATAGACCCACGAAAATGGCCTGGTTTTGAGCTGACGTGCATGAGTCACTGATTCGACCCAAAGCGGCAACCGAGTTATGATAAAATGTCCAGATAAAACGTCCGTTTTCATGAGTTTTCGATCGTCATATATTTAGTTTCCATTCATCACAGAGTTCCCAAAATCACATATAAGGTGTGTTAGAGTGTCTAGTTTTGTAATATTACGTTTTTGGCACTCAACGCATTTTGGCACTCAATGAGTTAAGTACCTACCTGAGACAGGTACGAGGAAGTGGTAGTGTAGCGACTAAGAGACTTGTTTAGTATACAGTAGTCACAGAAAGCCATGGGTTCGATTCCTGGCTCCCACTGCTGTGGCCTTGAGCAAGGGCCCTCAAATTAGTAAACATAAGGCACTTAACCAAGTTACTACAGGGAGACTGGCCCCTCAAATTAGTATCTATAAGACACTTAACCAAGTTACTACAGGGAGACTGGCCCCTCAAATTAGTATCTATAAGACACTTTGGATAAAAGTGAGAGCTAAATGCATAAGTAAGATGCGGAGTACTCACCTGATGTAGTTATGAAGCAGCTAAATGCATAAGTAAGATGCGCAGTACTCACCTGATGTAGTTATGAAGCAGGTATGTAGCATCCACCTGAAGCTCTCCACTCTGTGCTTGTGTTTAGGGGCAGGCGTGGACTGGTCCTTAAGGATAGTGATGAACACGTCAGTAATGAGGGATGGATCACCACGCCAACTATTGCTGTGCAGACAGGACACATGTTTGACTTGCAAATAGATGGAAAACAACAACAAGAAAGAAAAAAAAAACAAAGCCACACAGTAAAGTGTCACGCACAGCACAACACCATTCAAATTAGGCCCACATTTGAATTCTGACAGTTTTTGTTATGATACACACAATACAAAGAGCTCCTGTCAAGAAAAACTCATTGTTGTTCAAAGTCAAAGTCTGCTTTATTGTCAATTTCTTCACATGTCAAGACATATAAGAAATCGAAATTACGTTTCCCACTATCCCACGGTGGAGACAAGACATATTTTACAATTAGGTCCACAGACAAACATAACATTCAAGTAAACAATATAAAAAGTAAATAAGAAGGCACATACAATGAAGAAATAAGAGCAGCAAAATTTGGGTTGAAATTGTGCAATTGTGCATACAGTAGACAGTCAATATAATAGTGCAAAAGTCAGGCCAATAAATGGCTGAGGTAGTTCTGTTTGACTTAAGTATGCAAGTGGCATAGTGGTGCAAGTTATGTAAGAGCAGCAGAAGTGTGTTCAGAAGTGTTTTCAGGACAACAACAACAAGTTGCAAAGTGTTCATTGTCTGTCAATCTGAGCTCTCTGTTTCTCTCTCTCTCTCTCTCTCTCTCTCTCTCTCCAGGGAGACTCAGGAGGGCCTCTAGTGTGCAATACTAAACTTCAGGGTCTTGATGCGTACACCAGCCAGGACTGCAGGAACAGAGCCTATCCGCAGGTCTACACCCGGGTCTCTGCCTTCCTGCCCTGGATCAAGAAGGTGATGGGGAGGAAAGAGAGGGACCCATGAGCCACATTGCTGTGTTTGCGTTAGTGTTTCTCTCTCTTTCTTTCTTTCTTTCTTTCTTTCTTTCTTCCTTTCTGTCTTTCTTTCTCTCTCTCTCTCTGTATGCGCTTATGTGAATTTTAATCTACAGCATAACTTATTTTAATGTACATCTCCCCAGGGCTTTGTTTACAATAAAACAATCAATTTATTTGATACTGAGTGCTTATTGGCTGCATGTCCACTGTCCCCTCCTCTTCTAAAACAGTGAAACTACATACATTCTGTTCATGCAGATATAACCTGTTAACATGGGCGCTGAAATGAAACAGGACACAGTTGCCACATTAACACAATGCATGCGATCAGTGAATTTTGCACCATGGGGGCAAGACCTAATGAGAAAAAATAAGATGGCAGGCAGGGGGTTAACCGACTTAGATGGTCTTGTTGCTATTTTGACACAAACTGAAACACACACACACACACAGGAAGCCACAACAAGTATCACGAACCCCGCCCCCTCCCTAAAAACTTTAGCCTACTTAAGATTAATATACAAGTATAATGTCTAGTCAGTAGGCCTAGGCTACACCATATAAGGCTTATAGATAGAAATTGTGAAAATATGTAGATTTTGGTAGTTTGGTCTTTTCATGTAGGCTTGGCAACTAGCCATCTAGCAAGCTATAGGCCTGAATAATATGCACATGAATTGACACTTGTTAAACTCAACTCATCATGTCTTTTGTAATCATTTAACCCACCATGGGCAATGCTAAAGTCACTGTTACAAACAGTGCAGCGTGCAAGACTAGGCCTATCATTATTTTTTACTCTTATGAGACAAGGCTAGCCTACACTTTGAAATGGGTCTTACATTTTCCTTTTTTTGAGGCACTGACTCTGCCATGGCACTCCTGTTCCTACATTGAACTGATTAATTAAGTTCGGGAGAAAAGAGATAAAAGCCCGCCTACACCGAAAACTGATTGGTTGATTTAGCGAAACAGGCCAATCAGGATGCTCTCTGTCTTGGATGCGCTCAGACTCACACGCACCACCCCTCTCTCTCTCTACCGTTGTGTACGCGCTACACTCAGATGTACACGCGGTCTCGTATGCGTGCTCTTGATCGCTTGCTCTAGATTCCGGGAGATTTTATCTAATTTGCGGGCGTCAGGGAGCCGCTATCAATATGCGGGAGACTCCCAGAACTTCCGGGAGACTTGGGATGTCTGCATCATGCAATCAGTGAATTTCACACCATAGTGGCAAGAACTAATGAGAAAAAATAAGATGGCAGGGATGGGGTTAACCGACCTAGATGGTCTTGTTGCTATTTTGACACAAACTGAAACACACACACACACACCAGAAGCCACAACAGCCCATCTCTTGCCTCATGTCTGCAGGTATTTTTATTGCACCAACTTTTGTCAGACACACATATGCTATGCTAACTTCTGACATACACATAGATGCTATGCTAACTTGTGTCAGACACACAGAAGCTATGCTAACTTGTGTCAGACACACAGATGCTATGCTAACTTGTGTCAGACACACAGATGTTATGCTAACTTCTGTCAGACACATTGATGCTATGCTAACTTGTGTCAGACACACAGATGCTATGCTTCTGATAGACTCACGCTATACTAACTGCTGCTGTTATGTACTGATAAGATTAGAGTGAAATAAATGAGAAGAAGTAAGTCCAGTAAGTATTGTAGTCTAATTACTGCTCACTGGTGCTGCTGGGCCACACTACTCACTACACACTGCAGTCTGCACACTACACTACTCACTCACTACACTCTGCACACTACAGTCTGCACACTACACTACTCACTCACTACTTACTGCACACTGCAAAGGTGTGAAGTTTCCAACAGAGTATGAGCCCCCCTAGCTTCCTGTGTGTGTGTGTGTGTCAGAGTCAGACAGAAAGGGTTGGGGTGGTGGTGGGGGGTGGTGGGAAGGGAAAGAGTTAGCAAGGTGAGAAGTGTGTGTGTGCGTGTGGGTTTGCTTTAGTGTGTGTCTGTTGGGTGCCATGCGTAGTGTGTGTGAGTCTTTCTCAGCGGTGAAGAATGCTGTTGCTTCTACTTCTCTCTCATCTCTCATTCTCAGGTAATAGTTGTGAACTAATTATCATTTGATGTCATGTTAATCCCAGGTAAGGTTATAGTTGTGAATTCATTATAATTTGATCTCATATTAATCTCAGGTAAGGTAATAGTTGTGAATGAATTATCATTTGATCTAACATGGAAATGATATACCCTGCCATAATGCTGATGATCTGTGGATACTTGTGGACTATCAGGTGGCGTGCAGAGTGGCATCTTTGGTGGTCGTATGGCCAAGCCCCACTCCAGACCCTACATGGCCTCACTGCAGACACGGAGACACCACGGGTGTGGAGGAGTGCTGATCAGAGAGGACTTCGTACTGACTGCTGCACACTGTTATAATAGCAGGTGCGACCATACTTGTGCATGCGTGCGTGTGTGCATGTGTGTGTATGTGTGTGCATGTGTATGTGTGTGAGTAAGGAAGAAACGTGGGGTTCCTCTTGTAAGTGTTTATATTAATGAGCCACACTAAAGCAAATGCTTGTGTCTTGTGTCTGTCCTCATTCATGTTAGTTGTTGATTGTGTGTTCTAGTGCTATATAAACTATATTTTAGTGCTATGTTTCTTTTAATGAACAACCCACAATGACTGATTGGACTCTTTGTAATCATATTGGTTGTTGTGTGCATGCCTTAGTGATCCCCTAGACGACATAGTGCTGGGCGCCCACAACATCAGTAAGCAGGAGAAGAGCCAACAGCACATTGGCATCTCTGAGTTCATCCCTCACCCAAAGTACCCCAAGAAGAAGCTTCGCAATGACGACCCCAGGACTCGAGAGCATGACATCATGCTGTTGAAGGTGAATAAATTTAATCAGTGATTTACCTTGACTTAGCTAGCTTGCCTCAAAGGCTACCACTATATGCTAATTTGTTGTAAATGCATATTCCAGTTTTACTCAAAATTAGTTTGCTTAATTAGTCTAATTATTAGTTTTGATCCTTAATGCATGTTTACCCTCATTATCATCCCATATCAAATAGACCATCGGTTATTCTTAAACTGGAGTTGTCCTTTGAGAACACTGTTGCATTCTGTATACTGTTCACTCCTCAGCTGAAGACAAAGGCTACGCTGAACAAGTTTGTGAAGGTGTTGGAGCTCCCTAAGACATATGGGAAGATCCGTGCGGGGGAGCAGTGTGAGGTGGCTGGGTGGGGGAAGAGGGTCCTCGGGCGAGAAGCAGAGAGTGTCCTGTACGAGGCTGAAGTCATGCTGGACAAGACAGCGAACTGTGAAGCGAAATGGCAGCAGTATTACAACCAGGACCAGATGACCTGCAGCGTCCCTGACGGCAGAGGAGGATTCTGTCAGGTAAGTCAGCACCCATTTCTGACTGGCCAGGAATGATCAGGGCCATATTTGGACACAGGCATCTCACGTCAGCTGAAATCATTTGCAGTGATTTTGATGGATGCAGTTGTGAGCTGTGTTGAATTAAATCTCTTAGATCATCATACCACCAATACTGTTATAGTTTGTTATAGTTATAGTTGTTATAGTTTAGTTGACCAACCATAAAGGGAGTGTCTAATGTCCAGTGTGATCCATAAGATCAGGAATGTCATATGGTTCAACAAATGACCACTATGAGGAAACCTGGCCTGTCCTTTCTGCTGACATCGTAGCAAAGACACACAGTTCTGCATGACTTTTCACTTCCTTAAAGGAGAATTCCGGTGTGATATTGACCTAAAGTGTATTGAAACATGATACCGAGTGTGAACGTATGTCTCATAGCCCATCTCGACTTGTCCCCTGCACTCCAAAATCTGGCGCTAGTTAGCCGATGCTACCAACAACTTTTTCAGTAGTGGTGCTTCGGCATCGGGCTAGCCATGCAAATAAATCACTGTTTTACACCCATTTACGAGGCTCAATTGTATAAATCGTCTTGTAAGTAAACTACCAGTGCTTTTTCAAAGTTCTCAATGTCTCGTTTTAAATGTCAGGGCCCTAGGAAGTCTACCAATGAAGTGTGGAGATACATTGAGCCTCGTAAATGGGTGTAAAACAGTGATTTATTTGCATGGCTAGCCCGATGCCGAAGCACCACTATTGAAGAAGATGTTGGTAGCATCGGCTAACTAGCGCCAGATTTTGGAGTGCAGGGGACAAGCCGAGATGGGCTATGAGACATACGTTCACACTCGGTATCATGTTTCGATACACTTTAGGTCAATATCACACCGGAATTCTCCTTTAATAGAACAGGTCATAAATTGTGTCAGAGAGCACTGTCTCCTGATTGGCTTGTCCCATGTTCCATTTGTTGCCAGGGTGATTCTGGAGGTCCTCTCATCTGTGGAAAGGGCAAGGCCAAGATCCTGTATGGAGTCACAGCCTACACAGGTGCACCGTGCGACACCCCAGAATACCCAGAAGTCTACACGAGAGTCCCCCACTTCCTGCCCTGGATCAAAGACGTTATTGGTGTGAATGATGCTCTGTAGACAGGAACTCAGAGGCATAGTGTTCAGGAGAGAGAGCCAAACTACATGATTATCTCATGACTTAAACTACAAACTACATGATTATCTCACTGCCTTATATATTTTTATTTATTTATTTATTTTATTTTTTTAATTGCAAGGGTCCCTTTTCTCTTTTTCTGTTTGACGTATGACACAAGCTTACAAAAATCATTACAAGGTGCAAAAAAGAACCCCTTTTTAAATAGTGCTCTTAAATCTGTCACTCAAACAATATTCCTGACCCTCACCAAGTAACCACAAACTGTTCAAAAGAGAGCCGAAGTCCCGCCCCTTCCGTTTGCCTCCATGGGACCTATCTTTCTATGTCTATGGCGAAAAATAAATTATTTTCTGGTCCCGGTTGACTTGTGCCTTGAATTACCCATATGATGTTTGTCAATTTTAAAGACAGTTTTTCATGTAGACATTTGCAGTTTGTTTCGTAACTATTGAATTACAACATTGTGAAAGATTGTAATTCCAACGACTACAAACCCATCAGTCGCGCTAGTGACGTTATCTCATTCACAGCCACACTAGATTGTACAAGCATATCAGCAACAGGTCTTAATTGGGCTTTCCTTGCCGATGAAAATACCATGAGTCAGAGGATTAAACACATCAGGTAAGTTGTTCGTCCATAGACTGTACATTAGATACTGTTAAGTGACATAGCAGGCAGCAAGATGCAACCGTTAACTAGCATAACAGCTAATCTTATCGTTTCATTACGTTGGTGACGTACATCGTTCGAGACGAGAGATGTAGTCCACTGAGCAGACAAAACCAACCTTTTGAAGTCTATCGAACAACAGTACTTTCTTGATGTGAAAAATTATCTTTTAAATTCACACACATCATATGTGAAATTCGTGGCACAATTCAAACTGGACCAAAAAATAACTGTTACCTCTCCATTAACTCCCGTTCATATTTTTTTGAAAGATAGGTCCCTTGTAGCGGAAGTAAAACGGAAGTCACTGGGACACTCTATGATGAAGCACATACAATCATACACAATCGCCACCAGTCATGTGGCCATTACAGCTGCCCATATTGCAATGCCAATCAAAGCTAATCTTTTTTGGTCAGTACGGCTCCCCAGAGTGTAATGTCACAATTGCTCCAACTTATATTTGCCATTCCACACCATGAAAGGCAAACGAGAGAGAGAACTAGAGAAATGAAAAGTCATGAGATATTTAGAACATTTCAATATGTGGTGGTCACAATAAAGCACACACTGTAACACACACGTTTTTGAATTGGGTCTTTTGTAACATCTCTCTATCATATAACCTGGAGGACAACCCCTTAATGTGAGACCCATATTGCAGAGGCAGAGCAGTCTGTTATCAGCAGTACCATGCAGTTGATGATGTTTTTTAAGACCATCATGTGAAGACAGACCACTCTCATTGCAAGCCAAGTCTATGGCTTGAGGTGTGTGTGTGTGACTGCAGACCGGACAGACTTCAAAGCACTACTACACTGCTGATTATTGACTTGGGTTGCCTTTGTGTGGCGAAAAGTAGTCACACTGAGCACAAATACCCTCCATCAGCTGGCACACATTCAGCTGCTAGCGCGAAACACGGGTCCAGTCAGATTACTAAATGTAAGCAAAACAGTGCTAGCATTTTCACACTACTCTTGCTCACGATCTGCCGCAAATCAAAATATGTCCGCTACTAAGCTGCCCTGGGTCTTTTGGTTGTGGAAGAAAGGCAGAAAGGAAAAAAATACCAACAGGATCAGTGGCACATACATTTTGGGGGGCAGGTACGTTGGGGGCACGTGGAACACTTAATTATAAAAAAAAATTACACGCACATGTTGAATGAAATTTGACTTGTGCTGCAATTAGTAAATCAATATACAATTAAGACAATAAAGAGACCAAAATGTGTTAATTTATGTTGCCTAACAAAACCTATACAACAGAAAACGTTTGTCTTAACACATAGATTTGCAATTGCAAACTCTACCGAAATGATTTGTAGCCTATGTGGTCGTCCTCACGTTATCTGTCATTGACTTGGGCTACAGCGTAAAACTTTATCAGGTGACCAGTCGGCTAAAAATGCTTATTGTTTGATGCTGTATGAGAGATTTTACTGCACAACAAAATGATTACACGTTGGGCTTAGAGGGCAAACTGTACGATTTCACTTGATCTGTAAGACAATAAAGAGACCAAACAGTACGAGAAGGAGTTATTTTTTTAGTTTTTTTAGTTTTAGCCAGGTAGCGCGAGGTAGCGCACCACTCATTTTTTTTTTCAGACGAGCGCGACAAAGCGGAAACAGGAAGATGGACTAGTTTGAGGGCAAGCGAGAGTTGCAGTGTTTTGTTACAGTCGTGAATTCGTAATAGTTTGCTGGAGAAGTTAATAAAGTTACCAGCGAGAGTTGCAACACATGGAATTAAGAGGAAAGAATAGAAACAATTTATTTTCAAACAAAGGATATCTATTAAGGCCTGAACAAAATCTCTTTCCACTTCAGGAAATTACACAAACTCAACCAGCTAACTAAACTGTTTAAATTATTAAAATTTCCCTCGGGATGATTAAAAGTATCTATCTATATATCCATCTATCTATCTACCTGTGCGCACACCTTGGAAACTAGATGATAATGATGGTGGTAGTTGTGAATAGTAGCAACCAAAGTCTGAAGTACCATCACAGAGGCTAGCTAATAGCAGAGCCCGTTTACATTCTCTGCTACTAGTGTTTCTTAATGCAGCTTCTTCTGCTGTGTAACGTAGTTAGCGTTAATCTTTTCACACCAGCGACACCTCTGTTCAGGAGAATATTGCAACTAGTGTCGTGACCACGACGCGCGAGTATAAATGGTTACGGCGCTTCTGTGACGTCACATTGTCACACTACAGGTCGGGTGCGTCGAGTATGTGGCGCACTTTATAGTGGGCTACTGACTGTTGTCATTACATGAATGCAGAATGGGCATTTTTCACAGGTAATGGGGAACTTCCCGTTTCTTCTGTCACAAATGAATGTGTTAATACATGTTGCCTAACAAAACATATCCAACAGAAAACGCTCTTCTTAACACATACATTTGTTACATGTGTGACGTCGCCAGTGACGTCAATTCCGGAAATAAGTACATAATTTACTTTACTCTTTATGGAGAATACAGTGGGAAAACACATATTTTCTTTTATATACAAAACAGTTTATATACAAAATAGTCACATTAGGTAGAAGCTTTTTTATTATTACTGATGACTGACGAAATAAATTACTATGATGTTTAATAAACCATTATAGGCATTTAACAAGTCATCATTATATCACATCAATTAAGTGTTTTCTGTAGGCTAGGCTACTGTGTGACATGCTTTACACTACAGCAAAAGTATAGGCTATCAACGCGTTTTCAGTATCACTGCAGAAATCACACACAAGAAGGCATCCTTTTGTCTGTTTGTACATTTTTTCACATGCCAATAAGGAAGCAGCATGAGGAAATTTGTCATTTTTCTGCCTTATTTTCTAACTAATTTCACAAGTCTGCAGTATCACCGAGTACAGCTGTTACAAGAGGGTCTGGCGTCCCTTTGTTATGATGCACTTCCTGCGACGGTCACTCGTCTCTAAATGACTCAACTCCCTCTCTATTAGGGGTTTGCACGGGCGTGTCATCAGATTGGAGATACTTGCCTCATTAGAAGGCATTAGGTAAATCCCTACGATTGTCAAGGAAAATGGTTAATTATTGCTGTGTTTTAGGTTGTACCAATAGGTCATACTGAGAAAAACATCTGGTGTAGGTATCGACTTCCAAAAGTTATTAAAATAACCAAGGAGAAAGGAGAATAATGCCAGAAGTTATCAGAGGAAGGGGGGCGCTTGTGGTTGAACTTGGTACTGCGTCTCCCTCACCCAACTCATATGGATCTGCGCTGCCAATAAACCATAATTTCTCGAAATATCGCTCATTTTCTTGTGGTCCAAGTCCTGCCCTATATGCCTTTGCATCTTAGACGCATTTTGATGAGCTTTACTGTTGTTTAAACACGGCTACAATCACGTAAGATATCCAAAGTGCATAATACTCCATTGTACTTCATTCACTGAATACCGCCAACATGGCCGCACATGCTGGGTTACTATGGTTACCGGCCAGACCGTGACGTCCGTGCAAACCCCTTATGCCATCAGAAGGGATGTTTACATAACGTACATACTTCACTGCTACATACCAGCTGGCTACTGTTACAGTAGCATATCACATGTTATTTGTTGTGTTTTAGGCCATTAACAGTTGTGCTGGGAGCCCATAACATCAGTAAGCAGGATATGCCAACAGCATATCAACATTGACAACAGTGACTACATCCCACACCCAGATTACCCCAAGGAAAAGCTTAGTAATGACAACCCCAGGACTCGACATCATGACATCATGCTGTTGAAGGTGAATCACCTCTTTCACTAGATGAAGAACATTATCATGATATCAGACTACCCTACTCAACATTAGCTAAATTAATTTTACATGACTAATAACATGAATATCACTTTATGAGTGTGGGGCATTAAATATATTAGTTCTATGTGGCAATCACACTTATCCTACATACTGAACTGGAAATCACTGCTTTTCCATTATAAATAATATATTTCTATGAAATACAATTCAATTGCATTGGGGTGCATTCCTGGCACTCACCAGAAAGACAGGCTGGGCTACTTCTAGGAGACTAAACTCAGGGATGACCGGAGCACTCTGAATACTTTTAAACTTCCTCGTCCTCCTCAGAGTCCAACCATACTGGTACCATTGCACAGATAATAGAGACATTTCTCCCCTCCCTCTCCCAAGGCATTGGTTAAGGGGTGGGTATTTGCAGCAGTTAACCAGTAAGAGTGCTCGCTCATAGAAAGAAAAGTGGGCATAAAGTACATCTTTGGTCAGTGTGAATTAAAAATGACAAAATAATCAAAATAATTCAAAATTAAAGGATGACATAATCAGCAAAAACAAGAAAGACATAATTCTTAATTTACTGTAAACCATGGGGCTCAACTGTGTTGAGTGTGTGAATCCAAAACACTTCTCTTTTCAGTAACATTTTGACAGTATATCCACCTCGTTGGGGAGGTAGTATTCTATCAATCCTCCAGAATTTCAGAGAAGCGCTAGACCCATGATTTGCCTGGACATAGTGACGCGCTGTTGCTTAGTCCATATTGTGATTGCATAAAGGGAGAGGGAGGGGAATGTCTGTGCAATGGTACCAGTGACTGAGAAAGCCGCAGTGCATCAAAACGTCAGTCAATTGTTTGCACCACAATAAAAAGTTTAAGTATTTGTAGTGCTCTGGTCATCCCTGGGGAGATTGTACCTTGTAATACTCACTTTGAATGAAAGCATCAGCAAAATGAATAAGTATTGTATACTTTAAGTACATTTCATATGATCATCCTAATGAATGTGAATGAATGTGATGTGGATGTAGCATTTAAGATGGAGCCACTCTAGTGCTGAGTCAGATTTGCTCTGGAATGACCTGCTCTTTGGTTTATATGTGCAGCATGTACTGTATATGTGTGCATGTATGTATGTACAACATGAGTCATATGTTCCATACCATTTACTTTCCAGCTGCAGACCAAGGCTAAGCTGAAGAAAAAAAAAGTTGAGGTGCTGGAGCTCCCTAAGGTGGGTGAGAAGATCCTCATCCAAGCAGGCGTGCAGTGTGAGGTGGCAGGATGGGGGAGAAGATGCTTTGGAAAGCAAGCAGAGAGTGTCCTGTATGAAGCTAAAGTCACACTGAAGCTACCAAAAGAATGCAAAGACATATGGCAACAGTATTATGACCAGGCCCAGATGACCTGCAGTGTCCCTGACGGCAAAGAGGGATTCTGCCAGGTGTCAGCACCCATCTGTCTGGCCACGAGAGCAGGAATGATCAGGAGCACATCTGGAACACAGGCGTTGGACGTCAGCTAAAATTATTGTGATGTACTCACGTTTTTGTATCGAGTTACCTACCTGAAATGACCTGTCCTGAAATCCCCTAATCAACTAATAGTGATTACTGTTTTATACTTTTGAATGGCCCTTTAACCTATTACACCCTTACATGCTACCACAACTGAGACTGAGTTACCCATCAACAGGCCATAGATTGTGAAAATTGGTAGTTATTCCGTGCTGGTAACAATCCGGTGCTTCATGGGAGAGGACCGGTTATGCAGTAAAAAGGACAGGATCACCCAGATGTTTAAATTGCTTTTTGTTTTTAAAGAACGGTGCAGCAAGTGACAAATGGTTCAATGATTACATCTTCACCAGACACGGTCACCTGCTGCACCGTTCTAAAATATGAAATAAGCCTTTTAAGCATCTGTGTGGTCCGGTGGTCCTTTGTAGGCCATGTATTGTATCAGAGAGCACTGTCTCCTGATTGGCTTGTCCCCTCTTCTGTTTGTTGCCAGGGTGATTCCGGAGGTCCTCTTATCTGTGCAAAGGGCAAGGCCAAGATCCTGTATGGGCTGACAGCGCTACACCGCTACACTGTGTGATAGCACAGAATACCCAGAAGTCTACACGAGAGTGCCCCACTTCCTGCCCTGGATTGAAAAAGTTCTTAGTGTAAAGAACACTCTGTAGACAGGAACTCAGTGAGAGGCATAATATTAAGAAGAGAGACAAACCACACGTTCACATGTAATAATCAAGCTTCTCGTTTACCTGCCTGCGCATACAGACTGCTACTTAAGAAAGTCATGGACAATAAAAAAAATAAACTAGCCCTATGTACTGTACACATTTAAATAAATTGTGCTATTGTGACACATATACCATCTTATCCCATTAAACATGAGGTAAAGGGTATCTGATTAATTAGCTTGGTGTTCTCATTGTAACTTTGCATCATCTCTCCAATAAACATCTATTCTCTGGAACCAATTCCTGTCTGTCTGTATGAAGCAGTGGAGTTCTCTTTTTAACGCTGTATTTCCGAATGAATCTCTCCAACCTTGTGCAAATATATTGTATTATGAATATTATTATATATAAATATACACAATATGACATAACCCAAATAAAGAGCCAATAAAGCTCATATCATGGTTTGGAGCAGTCTGCTGTATTTTTCTTTACTGTGCTTCAGATGAAACAGGAATAGAATCAGAAACACACACAGAAATGCCCGGTGGTGTTTTAAACCCCCACTGTCGACTTCAAGGCACCTAACCCTTGCCTAACCCTTGCCTAACCCTTGCCTAACCCTTGCCTAACCCTTGCCTAACCCTTGCCTAACCCTTGCCTAACCCTTGCCTAACCCTTGCATAACCCTAGTGCCTTCCATGCAGCGCTGCCTGGAAGACGACGTTGGGGCTTAAAGGCGGATCACGGGTCACGAGGCGAGTGTAAGTAAGAGTGTGTGAGTGCTAAGACGCTTTATTTAGTTTGTTTTGAGCTGTCTGTACAAGAAATGAGGAGGCTAGCTGAGACCAAACGAGAGCAAATGGCAGAAGGGTTGATGGCAATGGCTGAACTAGCAGTAGAGGAAACCACAGCCCCCTGTGTGTGTGTGTGTGTGTGTGGTCTTGCAGTCAGGCTCAGTCGTAGTGCAGACTCTTGAAGTTGAAACGCTTTCGGTCTGTGAAACCTGCGAGCTGGAAAAAACAGTTTGAATCACTCACTTTTAACTGCATGGGTTTGATTCACTCATTTACAACTGCATGGGTTTGATTCACTCATTTACAAGTGCATGGGTTTGATTCACTCACTTACAACTGCATATTTGTATTGCACGTTTTACATAAAGGCCTGCAATTTGCTTCCAATGCAATGTGCATTCGTCTGAATGATGCAATGAGAGACAGAATGACAGAGAGAGTGAGAGAGCGAAAGAGTGAGAGAGAGCAAGAGAGAGAAAGAGAAGCATACTGAGAGGGGCAGTATATAGCACACACTTACCTGGCTTGGGTCCTTAGTAAAATATCTCTTCTCTATAACCTGAGGGAGTCAAACACATCATTATGAGGCTCTATGCTACTATGGCACTGGTGTCTGTGTGCGTGTGTGTGTGTGGCACTGGTGATGCTTTTTATGACCACCATGTGGAGACGGCCGCCTCTCTTTGCAGGCCATGGCCGTGGCTTCAGGTGTGTGTGTGTGTGGTTTGAGATATGAGTCAGAGTATTTAGTCACCTTATCGAAGAAGTGACTCAACTTGACTGCGTTGGATGAGCCAGCTGCCAGATAGCGTGGGTTAGTGCAGTCCTGTAGCAGAGAGAGAGAGGGGGAGAGAGAGAGAGAGAAGTGGAAGGAGAGAGGGAGTGAGGGAGAGGGAGGAAGTGAGGGAGAGAGAGAGGTGAGTTTTGGAATGACGGGTGGTGTTGGATCTGAGTCATTTGGAATGACGGGTGGTGTTGGATCTGAGTCATTTGAGAACCCTGAGGTGACACACACACACCATGTCACCAACCACACACACACACAGACACACACACACTCGTCACCAACCACACATATATACACACACACACACAATGTCACCAACCACACATATACACACACACACATACGTCACCAACTACACATATGTACACACACACACACACACACACCTGGTCACCAACCACACATATGCACACACACGCACACACACACACACACACACACATCATGTCACCAACCACACATACACATACACACACACAGACACACACAATGTCACCAACCACACATACACACACACACACACACACACACACACAAAACACACACCTTGTCATTCTGCCTCCACAGAGAACAGGACACACTCTGTTTCAACTTCACACTCTGACCTTTTGTCTTCTCTATGAAACAAGCTCTTCAGCGGAAGTCTACGGGGTTCTATGTTCTGTTTGTGTGAAGCACATTAAATGACAATTATGTATAATAATGTGCTAGGCAAATACATTTGACTTTGACTATTATGGTTATGTCTAAATTGTAAGATGGGTTTATTAATTATAAAGCATGATCATGGTTAAGTCAGCACAAACATACACCTTGACCGCATTTCGTTCTATATTACTGTGCTACCTTAACTTAATACAAAAGCAACCATTCAGATAGAGGAAATATATTTCTTGGCGGAAGAATGATTATCTAGGAATAACTTGTTATATTTCTAGTTGCTGTACCTTTACTTTATGAAACTTTGCCAGGTATTTTAGTAAATGTACAGGTATTACAGTACAGTTTTAGAAAAGCAATAAGCCACTCGAGTCTCGTAGTTTACACTTAATCTACAACAGCTAAGGGGGGTTTTACTCCGCTAACGCGTCGTGCCTAACAATGCCCCTTAGCTGTTGTAGAATCAGTGTAACCTACGGACTCTCAGGGCTTATTGCTTAATAAAGCATGATCATGGTTATGTGTGAAATGTGAGATATTTATTAATGATAAAGCATGATCATGGTTATGTCTGAAATGTGAGAGATGTATTTATGATAAAGCATGATCATGGTTATGTCTGAAATGTGAGATGGGTTTATTTATGATAAAGCATGATCATGGTTATGTGTGAAATGTGAGATGTGTTTATTTACGATAAAGCATGATCATGGTTATGTGTGAAATGTGAGATGGGTTTATTTATGATAAAGCATGATCATGGTTATGTGTGATGGGTTTATTTATGATAAAGCATGATCTTGGTTAAGTCTGAAATGTAAGAGGTTTATTTATGATAAAGCATGATCATGGTTATGTGTGAAATGTGAGAGATTTATTTATGATAAAGCATGATCATGGGTGGATGCTTTAGCACTATTAAAGTCCACTAACTCAGACAGCCTGACATCTGATCACTGTTCGTGTTCCAAACCCACATAATGGCAGCAGCCTACACTGGCTCCCTCTGCTGGTGACCTTTGCATCTTACTGTTTGTTGATTAATGGGTTGGACACAACTGAGGTCTGCAGGAGGGTCCTATTAATCTACCTGGTGCCATTATACCACAGACGCAGGAGTTGTTATATAGAAAGGAGTGCTGATCAGAGGATGTCATACTGACAGTTGCTGAAATGAACGTTAATCTCGCGATAAAAAATTGACGCTGTTAAAATAGGTTTCCGTTAACGCCGTTAATAACGCGTTTAACTGACAGCACTGTGCTTTAAGATTAACGTTCATTTTGGTGTAACAAACTTTGTAGTTTTTTCACATGCTGTTGCAACAACTAGTAACGTTAGAACAACTACAACACCACACCGATCTAGCCAGACCGGAAACTAAACAATACGCACTGACGAATGGAATGGAACAGAACTTTGTATGTGCTGCATACACGCCCCCTTTTAGGGGGAAGATGACTGATATAATGGAAATCTATGCTGCATCAAAGTGGAGAGCGAAACGTGCTTATAGTAAACTTGCTAAATCTTGAAACAAACATGAATAAAAGGCACAAAATAAGGTTGGTGTAAGAGTTATCTGTGTGTTTATGGGATTAATGTGACCATATTCCTATGTTTTGCTCTCCAGTTTACTAACAGGAGTGTCACGAATGTATACGTTAGACCGGCACATCCGGGAACTTGACTCGTGACAAACGTTCCCGCCCCTTTCGGGGGGAAAACAAACAACCCCTCTCATTAACTCCAACGCAAATTAGGGTCAATAAACGTAATTCGTACAGAAATCGCAGGAGTAAATAATAACAAAAAATAACACATCAATATGACCACTCAATACATAACCACTTTGCCGGTCGTTGACCGTGAAAGATACCTACAAAAGCTTAATTCAATTAATATAAAAAAAATGTCCCTTCAGTCTCCCGAGTACGAAGTGGTGCAACAACCCCACTCAGTGACCAGAAGTGTCATACGGTCTTCTCTTCTTATGGCTTGTAGCCATAATTTTCTTCTGTCAGGATTTTTTTTGAGGACATGGTAGGCAAAAGAAACTCAGGGAGGGGTTCTTAGCTGTGTGGTTGGTACATGTCTACCGGTTCACTCTGGCTTGTTCTGAGGGAATGTTTTCCCCTCAAAAGGGGCATGGCGCAAACAACCTGCTCTGTGTGAGGCGGGTCCGGTTGTAAGTATTGATAGGCACAGTCAAACTGCCCGTGGCTGACTAGCAAGCTTAACTTTACTTTATGTCATAACATCAACTAAACATAAGTCACACATTCATTCTATCACTTGTAATATGAACGTAGCCTATTTCCTAGAACTAGGTGAGATAATTGGGTATGTTATACTGAAGTTCCACAGTTAGCTAGCTAGCAAGCTAACCGTTTTGCATGGGATATTATGGTAAGTGTACATGCTAAATTTGTATAATACATCGGGGAATTGCAAACGAATAAGGTTGGTAATATACATCGTTTCGACATGAGTAAGTTACATAAGCACAATTCTTCATAACTGCCGTGTTAGTAAAATGATTGAATGCCCTGTGAATTAATAACTAATGGGGCGTGATGCAGATCAAATGTATCTTTATGATGATGCGCCGTTAGTAGGCTACGTAAAGGCATGCTGCACACACTTGGTTGGGCTAACGAGCCGGCCAAAGAGTAGTAGCCTAGGCTGACGCATTAGTTGTGTGCCGCCAAAGATTTTTTCACCGTCACTTGTTCTGTTATCAACATTCCTCTTTGGCTGCTACTATTTGCGATGCACTCTGCTTTCGACATTCATTTACATTAGATTCCATTATTTTCAATACAACTCCGCACACCAGCATCGCACTTTGCAGCTGTGTAAATCACAATTCAGTTATATTTGGTCGCTGCTCCATAAAATCCATTGTTCATCCAGTGTTTGCCTGTTAAAAACTTCGGCGTTGATGTGTGTGGCAAGTGACAGTGCACCATAGACTGTAGGCCTATAAAATGGCAATGCACTCATGTTGAAAAGTTCCTTATTTTCAACTGAACTCAAAGATAATGAATATAGCATGAATATAATATTTTCTGTTCGTTATGCCCTTTATAATGTGTGTAGGCCTACATTTTGTGCATGCACTTCTGCAGTAGCATTTATTTCAGTTTATATCAGCTATATTTCTGAAGAATATATTGTGTTGCCTCAGGTCTGCTGCACATCTTTTGAAATTTGATTTGAAATAATCAAATAGACCTAATGTCTTAAAGTTCAGTTAATAAAGTAACTTGCTTTGCTTTCATTTGAATCCCAATGAAGATAAACAATAATTGCTTTATTGTTAATATGGACTCCTGGAAAGTTCAGAAATGCAAAATAATAGAATTTTAATCATATGATAAAATATGTGATTAATCGTGATTAACTATAGGAATTCAGCGATTAATCGTGATTAAAAATTTTAATCGTTTGACAGCACTAATTAACACACAATGACATGTGTCCTATGGTAGTAAGTTTCCCATATTGGATTAGGATGCAGGCGCGCTGGCAAGGAACCTAAAACAAATGGGTGCTAGTATCTCTCACTAGCACGTCTCTTGAGGTCGCTGGGAGGGAGGTTTACCATAACGTACAGTACATACTGCACAGCTACATACCACCTCGATACCGTTACAGTAGCATGTAGCACGTCAGGTGTTTTCTCTGTGTTTTAGGCCATTAACAGTAGTGCTGGGAGCCCACAACATCCAAGGGCGCGGGAAGGGGGGTGCTGCAGCACCCCCTGCTGGCAGGAGATAGATTTTTAAAAATGATTATATATTTTTTTAAATAATTACTAATTCGCTGTCTGACATTATTTATATTTTTGTATGTGAAATGATGAGTCAAATAGCAAAAAAGGGTTATGGATAGGTTCGAATATAGGCTAGGCTACTAAAAATTAACAGTTATAGAGATCAACGTGAACGTGAGTCAGTTACTGTAAGAACCGTAGCGTGGTTTCAGCTATGTTATAGCGATCAAGTGTGTAGGCCTATGGTTGATATAGGCCAAAGTCCTTTTAGGCAAGTCCCTCCACTCGGCGGCCATATACCAATGTTTTATGGGCACTCATCGGGCACAGTCTTTGGGTCGAACTGTGCGTGCGCAAGGCTTCACGACACCAATCTTGCTCCAGCGGCGAGATCACAACACATAATTGGGACGATGTCTTCACAACACACCATATGATCGTCGGACATCCATTATTTTTGTTATTCAGCACCCCTGGTCAAAAATAGGTTCCCGCGTGCCTGACAACATCAGTAAGAGGGAGATAAGTCAACAGCGATTCGACGTCTGTGTCTACATCCCTCACCCAAACTACGTCCCCAGGACTTTTGAACATGGCGTCATGCTGCTGAAGGTGAGTCACTTTCTTTCATACAAGCATTACATTAACCTCCACTTATTACACGGCTCTTCACAATGCAAGTAGAATGCTCCATTGACTTTAATGGGATTTCTAGCGGTCATTATTTTCGACTAAAGGACCTCTGAAAAAATAATGAACGCTGTCAATGGCAACGGAGTTTGTGCTTCTAATTCAGGTCTTTCATATCACTCCGCAACTACTGGAACTTCAAAAAAAGCAGACGGTTGATCAGCTGTGTTCTAAATAATGTTTGAGCCTGTGTTCAGCGTGTGTTGTTGCGAACTATTTGTTTCTCAGCAAAAGCCACGATGAACGGTAACAAATAGTCTAGGCTATGTAGGCTAAAAGTCATATCGTGGGGTGTTTATTGTTTCGGTTTGGCAAGTAGCCGTGTAATAAGCGGGATAATACGAACGCCGGTCATTATTGGGAAAATAAGTCAGCTGTCGGGACTTATTTTCCCAACAATGACCGGCATTCTACACATTATCCCTTACATGAAGCATCATACCGATGACTTACTGCACTTCTTCTATTATGAATAACACTGTTATATCCTACTAAATGTGAATCGATCACGATCAGACCATTTTGATGTGAATTAGTTCCTCTCATATGAGAGAGCCCCCTGACATACTTTATGGGCTCCAGATGGAGCTGATGGGTAAGCTCTTCCCTGTGGGATCAAATATGGTCCTTGTTTTGTCCTTGTCTTAACTCATTGAATGCCAAGCTGTTTTCGGAAGCTTTGTCTTAGAGTAGCAGCAATCTAGACCATTGTTGATGATTTTTGTACAGCCACAGCATATTCTGTGTTATAGCTATGAACACATACAATGGCTCGTTTGAAAGGTGAGACTTTAAGCTCTCGGTGGGTGCAAACCGTGTATTTCTACACGCCTCTGTTCCTGAGAAATCCCAAGCTAAACAGTGGCTAGTTTTCATCAAAATCGCTGTTTTTTTTCTAGAAATGGAGATATAACGTCTTTCATGAAATATGAAGTGTTGCCTGTAAAGTGACCTGGCGAGACTGCCACCTAGTGATAGACCCACGACAATGGCCTGGTTTTGAGCTGACGTGCATGCGTCACTGATTCGACCCAAAGCGGCAACCGAGTTATGATAAAATGTCCAGATAAAATGTAGATTGTGTGTTTTCATGAGTTTTTGATCATCATATATTTCATTTCCATTCATCACAGAGTTCCCAAAATCACATATAAGGTGTGTTAGAGTGTCTAGTTTCGTAATAAAAAAAAAAACAACCTAAGGCACTCAACGCATGGGAAGGAAAAATGTAATATTACGTTTTTGGCACTCAATGAGTTAAGGTTCTGTGTGTTCTTGTACTATACAACATGACACATAGTCATGTACATTTACATGCACAGTTAAGTCAAGCTAGTTATAGCTCAACATCTGTGTGTTACAGTTATAGCTTGACTAGATCATTTAACTGGACAACTTGTCCGAGTATACATGCACTGGAGCCGATTTATTGACCAAAGTATGCATGTATTACTCCACTAAGCTAAGTGGTGATTTTCCTCCCTTCCTGTGCATCAACACCAAAACTTTCGACATTAGCTTGCTAACAAGTGACAATATCAGTGTAGATAAATAGTTGACATTACTTGTTGTAGACATTCAGGAGATGTTCAAATGTAGAAAATAAGGTGCAATTAAGGGTATACATCGGTGTGGCATAAGGCTTAAGTAAGGCTTGCAAAAAAGGCTGAAGACAACCACGTCAGTGCTGCAGTGTTGTGCAGAAGTTCCCATGCACAGAGTGCATTAGCCAGTTTGAGTCCAATTCAGCGTATACATGCAGGAGTTATTCTACTTTCATTTGCATTATCTGGGTGTGTTAGTTTGTCAATAAAATTACTTTGATTTTGTCTGGTTTCTAGTCGGGCTATCACAATAATTTGATTTTTTCAAGTGTCATATAAACATACTGTCTGTGTACTGTACACTCCTCAGCTGAAGACCAATGCTCAGCTGAACGAGGCTGTGAAGGTGCTGGAGCTCCCTACGAATACTGAGAAGATCCCACAAGGTGCGATGTGTGAGATAGCTGGGTGGGGACGCAGAGTCCCTGGACGACGAGCAGAGAGTGTCCTGTATGAAGCTACAGTCACGCTGGACAAGGTCAGGAAATGCAAAAAGGCATGGAAGAAGTGCTTTAACACATCCCATATGACCTGCAGCAAATCAGATGGAAAAGATGGAGTCTGTCAGGTAATATGACATAAAACACTCAGACACACACACACACACGTGGGTAGATGACAAATAGCAGAATTCAGACTGTCCATGTGTCACACACTTATAAAAAATGGCAATTGTTAAGAATTGATATGGAAATGTTGTAGGTCTGGTAGGTTCAAGTTCTGTCATATTAAATTTATTGGATTTGTATTTCACTTTTGACTTAAAATAATCATCCAAACATAAAAAATGTCATATGGTGTGACTGTCCACCATGTGTGCGAACTTCCTAAAAAGAGTGTATATCCATAAAAAGTATAATTACTTTAAAGTTTTACCATGCATATAAAATAATTGGATGTTTTTTACAACCACAGAAAGTTTTTGTTTATGCATGCTGTCCAACTAAGTTATAATCAAATATATGGACTTACTTACTTTTTTGTTTACTTGAATGTTATGTTTGTCTGTGGACTTAAATTGGTAAAATATGTCTTGTCTTCACCGTGGGATAGTGAGAAACGTAATTTCGATCTCTTTGTATGTCTGGAACATGTGAAGAAACTGACAATAAAGCTGACTTTGACTTTGACTTTGATATATTTTGACCATAAAATGGTTGTCATATGGTGTGACACTATATTGTATATTTTGACCGGGCATTCATTTGGACATTATTATTGTGAAGAGGACCCTGCTTAATCAGGAAGTAACAATAGAATGTCAGGAGTAATTGGCATGGTCAAGAGGTGAGTTCTGCTTTTTAGATTTTTATATAAAAAGCTTTGAATTGGACATCATCAATCGTGGCCAAATTTTAGTGTCTTATGGTGTGACATCATTTGCCTAAAAAGTAGCTATTTTCCACAAATATTCTTCATGAATTCTTAAAAAGCACTGCTGCCATGTGGTCAGTTGCATGCTAAATAATAGTTAGCTGTATTTAACTGTCTAGAAAATGAGCTTAACTGTCAAAATGTCATATAGTGTGACGCTGCATCATATGGTGTGACAGCTTTTTTCAAGTCACACAATATGACATTTCTGTCACACCCTATGACCAAATTGCATTTTTACATAAAAGTTCTTGTAAAAACATGTTTTAAATTCAGATATTATATGTTTTTTTTGTTAAAGGAGAATTCCGGTGTGATATTGACCTAAAGTGTATCGAAACATGATACCGAGTGTGAACGTATGTCTCATAGCCCATCTCGGCTTGTCCCCTGCACTCCAAAATCTGGCGCTAGTTAGCCGATGCTACCAACATCTTTTTCAATAGTGGTGCTTCGGCATCGGGCTAGCCATGCAAATAAATCACTGTTTTACACCCATTTACGAGGCTCAATGTATCTCCACACTTCATTGGTAGACTTCCGAGGGCCCTGACATTTAAAACGAGACATTGAGAACTTTGAAAAAGCACTGGTAGTTTACTTACAAGACGATTTATACAGACAGTATCTTCACGAAGTTTAGCGTTTGCAGCCATCTTGAATTTAGTCATGATAAGTCGAGCAACGAGTAAGAATGAACAGCTATGATAAGGGATCAGATTCCAAAAATAATTCAGTGGAAATGCATGGATTCCAGTTGCTGCTACTGGAAGAAACTGGAATCCATGCATTTCCACTGAATTATTTTTGGAATCTGATCCCTTATCTTGTTGGTAGCATCGGCTAACTAGCGCCAGATTTTGGAGTGCAGGGGACAAGTCGAGATGGGCTATGAGACATACGTTCACACTCGGTATCATGTTTCAATACACTTTAGGTCAATATCACACCGGAATTCTCCTTTAAATCTGTGATAATTGGGAAAAAAATGTATCTGTACAATTCATATTTCTCATACTTTTTTTCTTTTATGTTACCATGCCATGTAAGTTTAAAAAATAAATACTAAACTTTCATCTATTTTGCTGTTACACGCATACACCATTCATACAGTGACTTCAAAATTCATTGTTAATGATTTTATTGTCATTAAAAACCCTGTTTTGCTCTGACACATGGTGGAGTGGTGCAGTTCATCATATGGCGTGACACCATGTCATTTGGTGTGACATTAAATAATGTCACAAAAAAAGACTTTATAATTGAAAAATCATTAAAACATCAATAGCACACAAAGGAAATGGTATCTGCAAGAACCTCAAGAATTTTGAGTGAGTTCTTACAAGAAATATCAGAATTAAGCTAAAATATCTGGTTACACTTAGGAGCATTCTCCACCTTGACAAAATAACTTGACTAGGAAATGTTGCAAATCAAAGCAAACATGATTAAAATGTACAGTGACATAAATTAAAGTAGAAAAAAGTATCTAATTTTCATTTTATTTCAAATTATTTTCACGTCACACCATATGACAATTTTAGGCACTAACATGACAAATTGACATATAAATATATATTTCACTTTTTTTTTTTTTTTGAAAAAAAATGTATATTAGTCAAGTTTAGAGATACAGCAACACATATAAACACTTTTTAGGGATGATATTTGAAGTTTTTTTAAATCCCTTTTTTCAGGCTTATTTGTCATCCACCCACATACATATAAAGAATGAAGAGACCACTGCACATTTTTCTGATGTCATTCGAATGAGTTGACAGTCATATTCAAATGTGCAGCGGTCTCTTAATTTTCCAGGTAAGTGATTGTAAAGAGTTGTTTTTATCTACAACCAGATATACAGTGTTTATTGAGTAAGTATTGTGTGTTTAATTGTACGTAAGCCTGATTGGGCACTACATACTGTTTTGATCCTGTGAGGGAAATTTGGTCTCTGCATTTATCCCAATCCGTGAATTAGTGAAACACACTCAGCACACAGTGAACACACAGTGAGGTGAAGCACACACTAATCCCGGCGCAGTGAGCTGCCTGCAACAACAGCAGCGCTCGGGGAGCAGTGAGGGGTTGGGTGCCTTGCTCAAGGGCACTTCAGCCGTGCCTACTGGTCGGGATTCAAACCGGCAACCCTCCGGTTACAAGTCCGAAGCGCTAACCAGTAGGCCACGGCTGCCCCAAATTTTATTTTAAATAAATTTGTATTTTAAATAAAGCACGCCTCTTTCATTAGGCCTTGTGTGCTGTAGGGGTGACAGAAGCGGGAATGGGAGATGCTCTCAACACAAAGGGCTCCTGTTTAGAGAAGCTCATCTGTGTGTAGGGCTCCTGCTGTTTATATGAAGGCAAACAACTATGATATAGTCACAACAATTATGAAGATATGGAGTCATAAACTATGACATCAGAAGTCATAATTATGAGATTAAAAGTGAAAATGACAAGATAGAAGATACTAGATTGTAAAGAATTAAACGTCATAATTGTAAGATTCAAATTCATAAACTGTACATAATAAAGCATAACTGTGAGATTATAAATTTTGACATTTTGAACTTGTAATAGTTGTGGAGGTGGGCGGTCACTGTTGAGCTTGATAGAGTTCGGGATTGTGTAGTAAAATCGCTAAGAATTGTGGGAATCGTGGATATGACGGCTACTGTTCAGATAGAAAGCCATCAGTGATGAAGGCTGGGTCACCCTCGGCCTCATAGATCAATTTTATTTTATTACTGTTGTACAACGTTGACACATATTTGACTTGACCGTAAAATAAGTGTAAACTCATAGTCAGATGGTAGGGGACACAGTCCCATATTCAAACAAAATACAAATATATAATAAAATATAATAGAATAGAATAGAATAATAATATAATATAATAAATATAATGGTCGCATGCTCATTACGTAAATTTCGTCATGATATACTTTTTTTTCCGAAAACAATGCTATTACTCAGCCGTAAAGTCAGTTACAAGGTTACAACACCAATCACACAATGTTGTATTTCTCTGAAAATAGAAAAGGTTCATATAAAGACTTAAAACGCTTCAGTTTTAACGTTACTTGATGTCAAAGTGGCGCCAAATTGAAAGGGCTTCAGTGGAATGGCTAGCTGGAAGTGGTCTCCTATTAGCCTCAGATCTGCCCATAGTGTCTACGCTCTCCGAACGTTCGCCTGCCCCCTTGGCCTGCCCCCTGAAAGCACTGTAAAAAAACAGCGGTCTCTGTATACAGCCCAGGCCTCGCAAACGGCAACAAAAACAAACTCATGCAACCTGCACCACGAAACGTAACAAAGAGTGTTCCAGCCAATAACAGACGAGATGCATGTTAAGGAGGGAGGGAGGGGAAGGGAGTTAGCGGGCTAGCTCTCTGTTTTGTTAGAACGTCAACAGAAGTGACGTTACCCAACATCGCTTATAGCACCTTTAAATAAGGCCAACATTCACAACTGTGTCAGTGTACAATTGGGCTTCTAATGGGCTGGTTGTCCCATCAGCCATGTTCACAGGCACGTTACACCTGTGCTTGCCATACCATTTCCCAGCCATGTTCACAGACACATTACACCTGTGCTTGCCGTACCATTTCCCAGCCATGTTCACAGACACGTTACACCTGTGCTTGCCATACCATTTCCCAGCCATGTTCACAGACACGTTACACCTGTGCTTGCCATACCATTTCCCAGCCATGTTCACAGACACGTTACACCTGTGCTTGCCATACCATTTCCCAGCCATGTTCACAGACACGTTACACCTGTGCTTGCCATACCATTTCCCAGCCATGTTCACAGACACGTTACACCTGTGCTTGCCGTACCATTTCCCATCAGCCATTTCCCATCATCCCATTTCATGTCAAAATGGCTGCTGCGAAAAAGGTCTATTAACAGTGGGGCTACACCGGCTGCATAACTGAATCGTTCCTTTCGCGTTACGTCTGTTGCAACCCCTATGATCACTTGAATGGACTACACCAGACGTGGCAACGGCGCGCAGCCGCGCACGTTCAAAAAAATAAACCAGTCTTCTAAAATTATTTTTACGCATCGCGAACGGAGCGCTTTAGTTACGCACCCAGTGTAGCCTTCCTGTTACTTACAAGGAATTTCCGCAAACGAGGCGATGTAGGTCCAGTTTCACTCGTGCCTTGTGACAGCTGAAATTCTGCTTAAATGAGGCGATGTAGGTCCAGTTTCACTCGTGCCTTGTGACAGCTGAAATTCCGCTTAAATGAGGCGATGTAGGTCCAGTTTCACTCGTGCCTTGTGACAGCTGAAATTCCGCTTGGTAAACGAGGCGATGTATGTCCAGTTTCACTCGTGCCTTGTCCCTGATGTCCAGCCTGCGCAGCGCTGGCAGAAGGCTCAGTAGAAAGAGCTCATCTTCATCCTGGACGGGGGCAGGAGGAGGAGGAGTTTTCATCTTCTCGAGGGCCAGCAGGAGGTTGGCCTCAAACTCGCTGAGAACGTCTCTCCCTCCCACCTTTCGCTTCCTGCCCAGAAGCCCCCCTAGCCCTCGCTCTGAATCCGCACCTGTTCTGTCATGCGCACTCACCCTTATCCTCTTCTTCAAAGTGCTCGGCCCCTCAGCCGCATTCTCATTCACCCTCTCGCTCACCACAACCGTCACATCAGACGCACTCTCGTTCACACGGCCTCTCGCCACACTCGATCCCTCAGGTGTGCTCTCGTTCACGCGGCCTCTCGCCACACTCGAGCGGTCAGGCACACCTTCGTCTGTCCATTCTCTCTCGTTCTCGGCCTCCACGTCACTGGGCCCGTCACGCACAGCTTCAGTCTCCATCTTGGGCAGGTTTGATGTTGCTGTTGCCGGTCTGGAGGATATGAAGGGGTCCAGGAAAGCCAGAAGGGGTGCGGCGCCCCAGGGTCTCCTGTGGCTGGCCATAGTGGCACCGGAGGTGGGCTCTGTAGCCTCCCTCCTCTCCCTCACATACCGGTCTCGAAGATCCCGCCATTTCCTCCGGCAGTCTTTTTCTGTGAAAACACAATGCAAAGACAAGTTATGTGAAAATGGCTTTGTTCCCAATCACATAACTGGGGTTGGGAAGGTTGGCTTATGATCTGAGCCTATTGCACTTGTGTGCATGCTGACAAATCAATGGGGCCTGTCAATACAGGGAAAAGATGCAAAGCACAAGACCATAATAGTAGGCTACATGCAATTAGGAAAAAAACAACACAATCTAGGTCATAGGCTTTTTAGTCAAAATAACTGATTGATGAGCTGTAACGCAACAAAGTTTTGCATTAGTCCAGATTGTTTGCTGACCATGTAAACGTTAGCTGTGTAGGACTAGAGCATGGCTACATATTTTAACATAACAAACTACTTACCTGGCAGGCTCAGTTCAACGCTGATTTGTTTCCAAGCGTTATTGGTTCTGGTTCTCTCTCTGTAGTGTTCCATGCGCATGTTCCATACCACGGGGTGGCGAAAAACCGACATAATGAGCCTCTCGTTCATCATAGTTGATTTGCTGTTTCGAAATTCTAATTAGTGTGCCTTGTTTCCATACAGCTGTGTGCGTTTGCGAAAACGCCGTTACCCACGCATTGCTACAGGAGCCTCCGTGATCTCCGTGTACTTGCGAAATTCTCTTTTCCGGTGTTGTGCTGTCCGGAATATGCCTCCGGAAGCTACCAATCTCTCAGTAAAATAATGCACTTCTTTGCGTTGAACACTAGAGGGCATATTGCCTATGATTCAAACGGATTTACGGACATGAACATGAAGTCTGCAGACAGGGAAATTGTGTTTGCACACAATCCAATCAAAAATTGTCATGGTCACATAGGCCAGTCCCATATCTTTCACTGGACTTGATGTTATACACATTGTATTGCACTGTTGTTGTTGGCTACTATGAAATGGTATCTTCTTAACACTCGCAATGAAACAGAGGACAATTAGGCTGACAGTGACTTCATCCATCTCCTGAATGTTATATCTCTCAGGCCAACACACTTCAGATAAATCAATTGATGCATTTATCAAGTGTTTGAATTTTCAAATAGAGAGGGCACATGGTTGGTTATGGTAGCCTGTTGGGCAGAGAATGTTGTCAAACGTGATTTACAGTAGCTATGAACACTACCCTAATAGTTTAAAATAAATTTGGAAAAATCCTGCAATAAGCGTAGTAATAACAACAATACATTGGCTATCAACAATGAAGAGATGGAACCTTGGAATAGGCATACACCATGGTTCTAGACGGACGTTTTTCGTTGAAACACCACACGTTTATCACTGACTGACATTGGTCAATGTTTTGTTTGTTTCTAAGTGAAGCACCGCAATAGTATGTAGGGCTAAATACAGAAAATACACTGTGGCTACCGGTAGCTAAAGACGATGTTCCTGTGGCAACCCAGGTTGTTGCTTCGTTACCGGATTCAGCAGCAGCTGACCTGCCGTTGCGTCCACAGCCTGGCTTCATTCCAGCAGGTCAGCCGGCTACCGGAGAGGAAATGGCGAGGTGTCGTGTTCCCCTTCAGTTCGCTGGAAGGCCATCTGGACCGCAGCGTGGACCGGGGAGACTTCCAGCTCTTCCACCCCAGCGAGGAGGACCTCCAGCGGGCAGAGCGACTCTTCACACCCTCTGCTAAGCATGTCATCCTCTATACTTCCTCCGCTGTCCGAATGGACCACGTACCTGAAATACAGCAGCCAGAGGTGTGTGTGTGTGTGTGTGTGTGTGTGTAGTGACTTGAATAGCATGGGGAATGTGTCTTATGATAAGTTGATATCAAATTGTGAGAGTGTGAGTTCGAGTTCCATTTAGCATGGCAGTGTTAATATTGGGAAGTGGGCTCGTTGATGGCAACACTAAGAATTCCACTTCAATCAGTGCTTGTGTGCGTGTGTGTACAGGTGTGTTTCATTGGCCGGAGTAATGTTGGGAAGTCATCGCTCATCAGAGCTCTCTTCTCTCTGGCTCCAGAGGTGGAGGTCAGGGTCTCCAAAACGCCGGTGAGACCCAAAGCCACAGCTCACACAACCCAGACTGTATGCTGTTCTCATTTAATGTACATTTCAACAGATGTCATCTCTCTCTCTCTCTCTCTCTCTCTCTTAATTCAATTCAATTCAAGAAAGCTTTATTGGCATGAACGTTTCAATAACATTGCCACAGCTCAATTGTACACAAACATATAAATAAATTGATGTTTAACAGAACTGTAAATTAAGTAAGTCTCTCTGTCTCTCTTTCTTTCTTTCTTTCTTTCTTTCTTTCTTTCTTTCTTTCTCTCTCTCTCTCTCTCTCTCTCTCTCTCTCTCTCTCTCTCTCTCTCTCTCTCTCTCTCTCTCTCTCTCTCTCCCTCTCTCTCTCTCTCCCTGCCAGGGTCACACTAAGAAGATGAACTTCTTCCGAGTGGGCCAGGCCTTTTCTCTGGTGGACATGCCCGGGTACGGCCATAAGGCTCCCAGAGATTTCGTTGACATGGTGGAGCCTTACCTGCAAGCCCGGGAGAAGTATATACATTTCATTACCTGTTCTAGTGTGTGTGTGTGTGTGACTAAGATAGAGACATGTGAGGGAGATGATTATCGTGTGTGTGTGTGTTGTCCTAATGTTTTGTTTGTACTGTTTTTGTCTGTATCAGTCTGGTGCGGACGTTCCTATTGGTGGATGGCTCTGTGGGGCCTCAGAGAGCCGACCTGGTTGCCGTGGAGATGTGTGAGGAGTTTGGCCTGCCCTATGTGGTCAGTGACGTCTCTGTCTGCCTGTCTGTCTGTCTGCCTGCCTGTCTGACATAATCCTAACAGCTGTTTTGAGTCAAGGCTATATGCTTAGCCTATTGAATAACTTGATGATAGAGAAAACAAACCATTTTGTGGAGTGATGCATCATATGAAATTTGCAACGGTGTGACTCAAAAACAGTCTCTGGTGGCCTATAAGTGACATCACACTCTGTCTGCCACTCGTTGCTTGTCGCTGGTTATGCTTTGCATGTGTGGCATTCTGAGACAGAATTGTCGTTTGCTTATTCAAAGTCTAAAGACAGTCCAAAGTAGCCTGGGCTATTCGAAGTGTCCGATTATTGCACATCATTTTTTATGTCATTTTGAAGAGCCTGCATACCTGTGTGTGTTGGCGTGTTGTTGCAAAATCCGCGGAGTTCACTCTATTGTTGAGGTCAGACATGTTAAGTTTTTACCCGTGTAACCTACACTGATCCAGCTCTGCCAAAGCCCTGCTTCTATCCTCACTGGTAGCTTACAGTACAGTGCTGTGTGGGAGGGGAGGGGCTAGCGGCGAAAGCCAATGTGCTTCTTTTACCGATATTTAACGATATCTTTTGCATTTCTTATTCAAACAACGTCAAATTTGGCACTGCACTTACTCATGCCCATAGCAAGACACCTGCCAAGTTTGAAATCAGTCTGACAAATGGTCAGGGAGATATGCGTGCCACAGACACACAGACATCCGGACAAACAGACACACAGACGCTTCTTGCTTTATAGATAGATGTTTGGAATATGAGTGCTTCTCCTGCAGTTCATGGGAATTCCAGTAGGTGTCAGTAGAACACCTGCTGTAGACCCTTTGGTGTAGAATTTTCTGGGTTGATGTTGTCTTGAAGATTTGTTGAAACAGCAAATGAACAAGAGCTGAACCATTTACCACTCCCATTCTACACTGTCCCTCAGCGTGTCCTTATTGTGTCCTTATTTAACTCTCCCATTCTACACTGTCCCTCAGTGTGTCCTTTTCTCTCTATCTTTTGTGATAGTGGGCTTTCTCTGGTGTGTGTTGATGGTGAGTTGGAGTGTTTGAATAAATAGCTAACTATCTCTCTCCCTCTCTCTCTCTCTCTCTGTGTAGATGGTGATGACTAAAATAGACAAGGTCCGGCCTGGCATCCTCCTCCCACACTTGCTGCAGGTCCAGAACCTTATCAAGACCCAGACCAAATACTGCTTTGCCCAGCCCTTTTTAGTCAGGTAAAACACACACACACACACACACACACACACACACACACACACACACACACACACACACACTCACACCTGCTACAGGGCCAGTGGCCGGTTGCACAAGTTTTTTTCCCTTAAGTATAACCCTTAAGGCTTAATTTCTCATTAGATAAGGGATTTCCTTAAGGGTGTTGCACAGAATACCTTAAATGGTTTCCTTAGTCAAGGAAAAACATTTACTGCATTGAAAGGGATTTACTGCATTGAAAGGGATTTTCCGGCACGAAAATTCTATAGTTTCCACAGAGATTGTTCAACAGCTGTAGATTCCTAGCTGTCGTTGCCACGATGCCGTTAGTTAACCCACCGAACACAGTAAAGCTTATGATCTTATCGTTCATCTTACCTTAATAATATTCACAGAAATTATCCAGGTAGCGAGTAAAGCATGTTATATACATGAACTGAACAATACTAGCTGGCAAGTTAGAGTTGATCCTGACCGTCATCAGTGCACCAAAAACAGACATTGTTTTGTTAACGTTTTGCCTAGAAAACTGAACCGAAGCTCATAGGCTAACAAGGCATCCACATGAATTGTTAATGTTTGCCTACGTTAATATAAACCACACAATAACAATATGGCATGTTTCTGATAGGCCTATTTGACAGAGTAAGCATATTAAGTATAAGTATAAGAATATATACTTTTTTGATCCCGTGAGGGAAATTTGGTCTCTGCATTTAACCCAACCTAACCCAAATTTAACCCTCTGGTTACAAGTCTAGAGTGCTAACCAGTGGCCCACGGCTGCCCTATTAACGGAGAGGTTTTATTTTAAATTGTCAAAAGTGGTTAATATACTTCATTTATCAGCACCAATTCAGTTAATAATATGGTTAAGGTAGAGTCCGATGTCCCTTAGGTTTTTCCCCTTAGTTAGACTAGTAAGGTCGTTTGTGCAACAGTTTAAGGGATTTCTTACAAGATAAGGACAAAACCTTAAATACTTAGGGGAAAATGTTAAGGAAACCTAAAGGAGAAAACTTAAGGGTGTTTGTGCAACCGATTTTATTTTAAGGGACCCTTAAATTAGATTTTAAGGGAAAAACTTAAGGTGCTTTGTGCAACTGGCCACAGAAGTTTATCAACACCCACACCAAACACTGTTTGAAACACACTGGTAACACACACACACACAAACACTGAGAGAGAGAGAGAGAGAGATCAGCGCTTTATGTGTAAATGAAGTGTGTAGAAACGTTGGCGTTGGCAGTAATTTCCCCATCACCATTTAGTATAGCAGTATGATAGGGAAGCATACTCAGTAGTGTTTAGTGCAGTATGATAGGAAAGCATACTCAGTAGTTAATGCAGTATAATAGGGTAGCATACTCCGTAGTGTTTGGTGCAGTAGGGTAGGGAAGCATACTTAGTAGTGTTTAGTGCAGTATGATAGGAAAGCATACTCAGTAGTTAATGCAGTATAATAGGGTAGCGTACTCAGTAGTGTTTAGTGCAGTAGGGTAGGGAAGCATACTCAGTAGTGTTTAGTATTGCAGTAGGATAGGGAAGTATACTCAGTAGTGTTAAGTATTGCAGTAGGATAGGGAAGCATACTCAGTAGTGTTAAGTATTGCAGTAGGATAGGGAAGCATACTCAGTAGTGTTTAGTATTGCAGTAGGGTAGGGATCCCAGCAACCCTCCGGTTACAAGTCCGAAGCGCTAACCAGTAGGCCACGGCTGCCCCCTAAATACTCAGTAGTGTTTAGTGCAGTAGGATAGGGAAGCATACTCAATAGTGTAGCGGTATGGTACTCAATAGTAAAGCGGTATGGTAAGGTCAAAGGTCAGTATGCATGTAGCATTCTCAACTTGTCCCTCTTTTCCTGTTGGATATCACACACACACACACACACTCAGAAATACACACAGGACACACACCTAAACACAAATTCAGACAGAGGTCACAGTGCTATCAATGCGTAGATAAGATAAGATAAGATGGAGAGTTAACACACACTAACACTCACTCACACACACACACACACACACACACACACACACACACACCCGAGTGACCTTGGAATAGTGTGTGTGCACATTCTTGCTGGGCTGGCCCCACCAGGAGCCCATTTTCTCAAGACTGCACTACTGAGCATGATAATGCAGATAACCAAGGAGCTACTTTACTGTCTACACACACACACACACACACACACACACACACACACACACACACACACACACACGTACCAAGGAGCTACTTTACTGTCCACACACACACACACACACACACACACACACACACACGTACCAAGGAGCTACTTTACTGTCTACACACACACACACACACACACACACACACACACGTACCAAGGAGCTACTTTACTGTCCACACACACACACACACACACACACACACACACACACACACACACGTACCAAGGAGCTACTTTACTGTCTACACACACACACACACACACACACACACGTACCAAGGAGCTACTTTACTGTCCACACACACACACACACACACACACACACACACGTACCAAGGAGCTACTTTACTGTCCACACACACACACACACACACACACACACACGTACCAAGGAGCTACTTTACTGTCTACACACACACACACACACACACACACACACACACGTACCAAGGACCTACTTTACTGTCTACACACACACACACACACACACACACACGTACCAAGGAGCTACTTTACTGTCTACACACACACACACACACACACACACACACGTACCAAGGAGCTACTTCACTGTCTACACACACACACACACACACACACACACACACACACGTACCAAGGAGCTACTTTACTGTCTACACACACACACACACACACACACACACACACACGTACCAAGGAGCTACTTTACTGTCTACACACACACACACACACACACACACACACACACGTACCAAGGAGCTACTTCACTGTCTACACACACACACACACACACACACACACACACGTACCAAGGAGCTACTTTACTGTCTACACACACACACACACACACACACACACACACACACGTACCAAGGAGCTACTTTACTGTCTACACACACACACACACACACACACACACACACACACACACACACACACACACACACGTACCAAGGAGCTACTTTACTGTCTACACACACACACACACACACACACACACACACGTACCAAGGAGCTACTTTACTGTCTACACACACACACACACACACACACACACACACACACACACGTACCAAGGAGCTACTTTACTGTCTACACACACACACACACACACACACACACACACACACACACACGTACCAAGGAGCTACTTTACTGTCTACACACACACACACACACACACACACACACGTACCAAGGAGCTACTTTACTGTCCACACACACACACACACACACACACACACACACACACACACACACGTACCAAGGAGCTACTTTACTGTCTACACACACACACACACACACACACACACACACACACACACACACACACACACACACACACATACATACATACATACATAATTGATCCCCAAGGGGATATTCTAATAAATATTCTGATACTGTTTCATCATTTGCCCACACAGAGTGATGAATACCTCCACATGTTTACTAAGAGACTCACACAGGTTAACACAGAGTGATGAATACCTCCACATGTTTACTAAGAGACTCACACAGGTTTACAGAGTGATGAATACCTCCACATGTTCACTTCTAAGAGACTCACACAGGTTAACACAGAGTGATGAATACCTCCACATGTTTACTAAGAGACTCACACAGGTTCACAGAGTGATGAATACCTCCACATGTTTACTAAGAGAGACACACAGGTTCACAGAGTGATGAATACCTCCACATGTTCACTTCTAAGAGACTCGGTCTCTCTGGAATGCTCTTTTTATTCCTATTCCTGGTTCCAGTTGACCTATTCCATTCCTGGTTCCAGTTGACCTATTCAGTTGTGAAATGTTCCAACTTTGTTGTCTTTATCATGACACAACTTTTCCAGCATTTTGTTGCCCCCGTCACAACTTTTTAGAGACGTGTTGCTGGCATCAAATGCAAAATGTGCTTATATTTTCCATGAAATAGCCACATCTCTCTCCTTCAACTGTTATATATGATATGTTGTCTTTGAACTATTCTCAATTACATATAGGGTTGACACGATTTTGATTCGTAAATCAAAGCTTTTTTTATTCATATTTTACAAAGCGTCACAACTTTTTCGGAATTTGGCTTGTATGACTTGTACTGCATTTAGTGTGTGTGTGTCTGTGTGTGTGTGTGTGTGGCCCAAAGTACTATTCTGTGTCATAGGTAGCCTATTCATATGGAAACCCAGGAGTCACCTTTACCCCTAATGTGTACATCATTGTGTTAAACTTTACTTAAAATGTGTGTGTGTGTGTGTGTGTGTTTATGTGTTTGATTGACAGCTCCACACAGTTCTCAGGAGTTCACCTGCTCAGGTGTTTCATCACCCACGTGACAGGGAACCTTCAGATGGATTCGACTACCAGCTGAGGACACACACACACGCGCACACGCACACACACATGCACACGCATGCACAAATACACACATGCACACATGCGCGCACACACACACACACACACACACACACATGCACACACACCACTGACCACCACTGATCACCATTGACCACCACTGATCACCATTTACCACCACTGATCAGCACTGATGCGTCGTGTTCCTGATGACCTGTGCGCTGTGCTGCGGGTCCTGGATCCTGGACTGAGCCCTGATGACCTCTGGCCTGGACTGAGCCCTGATGACCTCTGGCCTGGACTGAGCCCTGATGACCTCTGGCCTCTCAGCACCAGACTCCCTCTCTCAACCTGCTACAGTGGGCCTTACACAAGTCTAACGTCCCAGGTGTGAACACTGCCCCCCCTCCCCACTCACCTGCCCCAGGTGTCCCTTTGACCCCCCCCCCCCCCCCCCCCCCCTCACCTGCCCCAGGTGTCCCTTTGACCCCGCTCTGTGTTGTTGGAGATGACTGCTGTGTCAGTGACCTCTGCCCTCTGACCTTGTCTCAGAAGTGAGTGGAATGTTCAGAGATATAAGGCTATAATGTTTGCTCAGTTTTGACTGTATTTGCTTTGCTTCAGAGCCCTGGAGAGATATAAGGCTCTGCTTTGCTCTTGCTATGTATGTTATACTTCAGAAATCAGACTTCAAAGTGCCTCCACTGCTTTGGACTAGCCGAGCCTGTGTGTTTGGTCCACAGTCTAAATGGACAGTTGGACTAGCCAAGCCTATGCGTTTGGTCTGCTAGCCGAGCCTGTGTGTTTGGTCCACTAGCCAAGCCTGTGTGTTTGGTCCACAGTCTAAATGGACATGGGAGAAGTTGACGTCAGAGCTGCTGTTGTGTTTGCATCACAGTAGCCTAGCAGACATAGTAGTTGAGCCAAACATGTATTTATTCTAATGTAGTCTGAGATTATGTTTATTTTTTAATAAATATAATTTTGATATATATATATATATATATATATATATATATATATATATATATATATATATATATATATATATATAGACTTGCATTTGTGTCTGTGTGTGTGCACTTTGTGTGTGTGTGTGTGCACTTTGTGTGTGTGTGTGCCGGCGCATTTTTTGCATGTATTTGTATGTATCCGTTTGTGTGTGTGTGTGTTAAACAGACATACATACATGAGGCCTGTGTTAACCATCTCCGTGTGAGGAGATTAATAACTGATGAAGTCTAAGAGAGGAAGCTGTGCTGACCGCTGAGCAGAAGCCCCAGGAGTCTGTTGAGATGGACGAGACTACGTGCAGAAAGAATATCTGACCGCTCAACTGACCGAGAGACTAACAAGCGAGGGAGGGAGGGAGCGTGCTTGCTTTCGTGCATGCGTGTGTGTGTGTGCGTGCGTGCGTGCGTGTGTATGTGTGTGTGTGTGCGTGTGTGCGTGTTGGTGGTGAATCACCGACGACTCACTGTGAGATGTACAGTATATCTGGGCCTCAAAGCAGCCTGTTGGCATAACTAGAGTGTGAGTTTAACACAGTAATGCTGTTTTTTCTACTTCTTTTACTTTTAATCCTGTCCTGTCGAACTGTAACAACACTGTTGCTTTTAATCCTGTCCTGTCGAACTGTAACAACACTGTTGCTTTTAATCCTGTCCTGTCGAACTGTAACAACACTGTTGCTTTTAATCCTGTCCTGTCGAACTGTAACAGCACTGTTGCTTTTAATCCTGTCCTGCATAAGAAATGAAACAAAATGAAAATCTTAAGGTCTAAGAATAGAAGATGTGTGCGCCCCCAGAATTTCAGCTGTGGACTTTGGTCTTCTTCATGTTTTGCTGAAGTGTGTGTGTGTGTGTGTGTGTGTGTGTACTTTTAAAGTTTAACTTAGAATAATGAAGAGAGAGAATGGGGGGGGGGGCAAGAGAGGCAGAGAACAGAATGAAGGTGGGGGGGGGGGGTACATCTGTGTAAATAAGGAGTTCCTGAACTGTGGAAATTACAAAATCAGAACAAAATCTAAAATAAGAACTGTTTAAAGATGGGGTGTGTTTTTACAAAAGATAAGATATGCTATGAGAGAGAGAGAGTTTCGGCTATACTGTACAATGCAGGTAAAGCATTGAATTGAATTAAGTGAAGAGAGTCCTAGGAAAGAAAAACAAGGTTGAACATGTTAAAAGAAAAATGGGGACGATTTTGGGAGTGAGGAGAGAGTAGGGAAAAGAGTGTGTGTGTGTGAGTGTGGTGGGAGGTTAACGTGAGCAAATGTACAGGACATTCCTGTGAAGGAGTCTGTTTTACTGTTTCTACTCTTTATGGGGTCACTTTTACGGTCCTCGTTTCCCTGGGGACACATATGGTGTTGCGCACACAGACATGTATATGCCCACATGCATACATTGGACCATTTCCCCCCTCAGTGCTGATGGCATTAGCCAAAATATCCTTAACTTGACACTCACACACACTCTCTCTCACACACACACAGAGAGAAGGGCAGCCTCTCTTCCCCTCAGTGCTGATGGCATTAGCCCAAATGTCCTTAACACTTACATGCGCACACACACACACACTTGAATTTCACCTTGTGGATCAATAAAGTATCTATCTATCTATCTATCTACACACACGGAAGTGCAGCCTCTATTCCAGGTGGAGGTGAACAGTGATCTAGAGACAGGTGAGGAGGGTGAGGATGAGATGAGGAAGATGCGGCCAATAAACTTTAAGGGCCACAAAAGTGATAAGGGACACTGTGGCGCAATTACATTTATAGTGCATCAACTTTGTGTAACAATGACATTCTCCCCCCCCCCCCCCCTCCTCTCTTCTCCACGCGGCGGCATCCCGTAAAACGCCGGTGGACACTGACCCCATAAACCACGTTAGGCAGGAGTTAATTTTTGATTTGGGGCAGAAAATCTGCCCTGCGGAGGGTATTAAAGGAGTGTGGAGTCAGGCGCTCGTCCTCTTCCACTGCCACTCGCTTCGCTGTGTCACCGGTACTGAGAGAAGAGAGAGGCCAAGCGCAGGACACACACACTGAGAGCTGAAGACAGCACTGGATTCCTCTCCTCTCCTCTCGTCCTCAGCGTCCAGGACTGCCCACTCCGCTCCCGGCCCACGGACCCCCTCCGCTCATCACCTCCCGTCCCTCAACACACTCTGATTTAAACAGCTTTTTAAAACCCAACTTCTGCATCAAATCTCACATTCCGTTTTTTTTTTTTTCAAGTGTTATTTTTATTCAATCTGTTATTCCAATTTGTGTTTTGATTTCATTGATTTTGATTGATTGCGGCCGTGCGTGTGTGAACCATGTCTGTGGCCAATTCGCCTCCATCGTCGTTGTCGTTCTCCTCGATGTGCCACGTGAACGCCACGGTGTGCTCGGGCGCGTCGTGCCTGGTGCCGCCCAGCAACTTCAACGCGGTGCTGAGCGTGGTCATGAGCGTGGTGCTGACCACCATGCTGGCCATGGTCATGTTCGCTATGGGCTGCACCGTGGAGGTGGGCAAGCTGTGGCAGCACCTGCGCCGCCCCTGGGGCATCGCCATCGGCTTCCTGTGCCAGTTC